>NC_043706.1:131095947-131144416 GCF_006229205.1 Suricata suricatta | reverse complement strand
GAAACCTAACAGAGGACCATAGGAAGGGGAAGGGGGAAAGAGAGCGGGGGAGAGAGAGGGATGTAAATCATGAGAGACTATTGAATACTGAAAACAAACCAAGGGCTGAAGGGAGGGGGGGGAGGGAGGGGGTGATGGTCATGGAGGGGAGCACTTGTAGGGAGAAGCACTGGGTGTTATATGGAAAGCAATTTGACAATAAACTATTATTTTTAAAAATGCATACAAAAAAAAAAGAAAAGAAAATGTCTGGAAATAGGGATTTTGGAGGTGTTTGAATAGAGATTGTTAAAACTGAGAAAAGGTGTGAGCTTATTAAGGAAAGCAGAGAGAGAGACAGACTGACAGTGAAACAGAGAGACAGACAGAGTGAAAAAACAGACAGAGGGAGGATATTGGGGAGCAAGAGCATCTCTGGCATGGAACCAAAGTAGAACCAGTCAAAAGGGGTGGTCAGAGATGTGGCAGAACAGGAGAGACCACAAGGCTGCCAGTTAGAAGGTCACCTGGAAAAGGTGTGAACTGGGATGGACTACAGAGAGGGACCGAGAGGGAAGGAAAGAGAGAGCCATGGAAAATCAATGATTGTAGACTTAGTATCGTCATAGAAGGTATGCCTTTTTTTAAAAACTGAAGAATAAAAGAAGAAATCGTGTGAAAAGGGAGAAATTCTGCATTTACTATTAGAAACAGTATCATTTCAAATCGTTTAGTACAGAGGAAGGGGATATTATTTGCAGAAAATGTGAGAAGGCAGATTGAGGCTGGAGATTTGAGGACATGAGAAGAAACTGTAAACGCAGTTAGGACTTTGGGATCGGATACGGCTTAAGCATGCCCTTGGATTTCTGGCCGTTGCACAATCTTCTCAAGTCCATTTCTTACTGCCCGCCTTGCAATTCCCACTGCACAAAACTTCTGAACACATGATCCTCAGCATTTGCTTGTGATTTTTTAATGATTATCCCCATCCTCTCCTTCTGCTCTTGGTTATCTCTTTTTCATCTTTCAAGGCTCAGATGGGCATCTCCTGACTTCAGGGAAGACTTCCCAGACAGCCTACCATTCTCTACTGTGTTATATACTTTTCCTGTGTGCTCTGAGAGTATCTTATATAACAGTGATCAGCAAATGCTTTCTGTATAAGACCAGAGGGTAGGTAATTTAGACTTTATGAGCAATATAGTCTCTTTTACATTGACTCAACACTTTTTATGGTGAGAACAGCCGCAGACAATATGTAACCAATGAGCACAACTGTGTCCCAATAAAACTTTATTTACAAAAATAGGAGCACACTGGATTTGGCCTATAGGCCATGCTTTGTTTATGTCTACTGTATACATTGTTCTACATTCAATGAATTTATTGAGTACCAGTTATGTGCCCATGTTGGGTAATGAGCAGGTAATGATGAGCAAGACAGGAATGTACCTGCCACAAAAGAACTTACAATCTACTTTGGAGGCAGATAGTTAAAAAGAAAAAGAAGAAAAAAGGAATAGTTTGATGAAGTTGTGATTCATGGCATGAAGGAGGAAAAACAAACTAGGTGCTATCATAATGGAAAACAGGGAGCTGCATGTGGGACAGAAGTCTGACATGGCTGCAGGGTGTCCTAAGAGATCTCAGATACCTGAAGCTCCAAAAAACCTTTGAGTCTGGATATTTGGCTTTGGCGACTGCCACTGGAGAGTGTCTGAGAGCAGAGAGAGAGGGGCAGACACCATGGTGGGGAATACTACCTGGAAGTCTGTGGGAGACACACAAGAGGACCAATGAGGAAGATAAAAAAGAACCAGGGAGGAAGACGTCAAGAAGTACTGAACAATCTCTACATGATGGGTTAGAGAAGTAAAGGATGATATGCATGGATATGGGCCAGATCAAGATGGTGTCCTGGCCTTTTCTAGCAGTGTTGAGTCTGCTGGGGCTGAAAGGGAAGCAAGTAGATGGCAGATAGGTGCTGAAGTAAGCAGACTGACTCTTCAGGCATGCAGAAAAATTGAGGGGACAGAGATTCCAGAGGGTAGCTTTGCAATGACTGATAACGGGGCATAGGATGGATCAGGAGGAAAGAAACCAGAAAACTGTTTGTAATCAAAAAACAGGAGATGTTAAGTACCAAAGATAATGAATAGGTCCAGTAGGAATAAAGAGTAGTGGAGGTAGGAGCTACAGAGAATATATCCTGGAGAGCAAGCTTCTAATTCAAGATATTGCTGGTGGTGGAGTTTCCAATGGGTGCCATCTACGAAAGTAGAGAAGAAACCAAATAGCTGGAATGGAAAACCTTAAGAACACTGAGACCAATGCTCCTGCCCTTATAACAAAGCACAGTATTAAGTAGCTGATTAGGAATTGACAAAAGATTTGTTTTTAGAAATTTCTCAGGGCTGGGGCACCTGGGTGGCTCAGTCAGTTAAGTGTCCAACTCTTTATTTTGACCCAGGTCACAATCTCAGTTCATGAGTTTGAGCCCCACATCAGGCTCTGGGCTGATAGTACAGATGGTATGGAGCCTGCTTGGGATCCTCTCTCTCCCTCTCTCTCTCTGTTCTCTGTGTTCTCTCTCTCTCTCTCTTTCTCTCTCTCTCAAAATAAATAAACTTTAAAAATGTCTTTAAAAAAATAAAAATAATAAAAATAAAAAATTTCCCAGAAGACATTTGTTTCTGACTCTTCAAGTGTAAGGTCTTTTCCTTGTAAGACTACTCTAAACAAATGCAGTGATCTGAAGGCTCCCAGAATAGGCCCCGCAAATTCTCTAGGAGGAGAGCTTAGTTCTCTCATGCTCAGCCTTCCCTCTGCCCACCTGTCAACATGTAAACTTTGTGGTGTTTGGCCAAATTCTGTGCTTTATATTTTACTGTACTTTGTCACATCCTATATGTCAAGGCAAGAGCTAAAACATGATAATAACTAGCAAAAGATGCCATTCCTTTTAAGAAGGGTATCGTTTAGGTGGAGAATCATCAGGGGAAAATGGAACAAAATAAAAATCAATAAGGCAAATCTTAATAATATGATCAGAAGATCATCCTCTTAGAGTTATTCTGAAAAAGGGAGCTAAACATCATGTTGTCTGACTCATGGAAGGATTGAATTTCAAGGGGAAATGGATTTTGGTCTATTTCATTGAGAAGAGTTGCTATGAGACCGAGAGCCAGGGTTATCTTCACTGAGTGTTTGAGGGATAAATGCGTGGAGCAATTTAGCAGCATTTCAGAAATGTAAAGTTCTCAGAAGCCACATTCCAAGTGAAGCAGACCTTGCTGAGGAAGTTGGGAAGTGTGAGCCTAAAAAGTATGTTTCCAGCCCTCTGCTTTTCTTAGCTTAAATCCATATTTAGCTTTGTTGCTGCTGCTGCTGCTGCTGCTGTTTTCATTTGAAACATAACCAAACAACACTGGTGCCCAGGAAACAGACTTCCAGTGAGAGGAGGGAAAAGCCAAAAAGATTCTTTTAGCATAAAGAAGACCATTCTCGTTGAAATCAAAGAAAGGGATGAGTATTTCTTTTAGGCAGTGTCCTCGGGATATTTTTACCTCAAGGAAAAAGTCATTCTCCTTCAGTGAGTTGCCTTGCTGAGGTATTAACTCACTGATGACTTACGTGGGAAGTGGCTACTATAGTTACTAGGCCACCCACACTGAATACCCAATCCCTTCCATAATGAAGGCTCTACCCATGCCTCCTACTCATGCCCCAACACAGGGCCTGGAGGACTCTCATTCCCTTCTCCTCTCTCCTGATATCTGTCTCCAAGGGTGGGTTCCAGGTTTGCAAAAATTGTTGTGAGCCTCTCTTCAAACCAGGTGACAGGGCACAGATAATTGATTTACCTATTACTCACCCAGAAGGATTCAGACTCTTTTTATCATGCCAGTGCAAATGGTTGTCATGAAAATTACACAGGAAATATTAGCTTGACCTACCTGAGAGATGTGTTCAGATATTAGTCTCCAACACTTAGTCACCTCATGTCCAATTATCTTCATTAAGCTATCTGTCATACAGGAGTAAGACTCTAGGCAACTCTTTGCTATTTACTTTTCTCACATCGGGAGGCCAATAGTCAAAAGAGTTTTTAAGCCAAGAGATATTTTCTAATAAATAAAACACATCTTAACATGTACTCTTTTCCTATACTTTTGGGTGCTAAAGTAGCAAGAAAGGAGGTTAGAGTTGCTTATCACAGATGCTTCTGTCAGAATGTGTAAAACACACTTCTGGGTTTGAATGATTTGTCAAAAGAAGATGGAATTCTCTACTTTTATATATAATGACCCACTCGAGTTTGCTTGTTCAGTGTGTACAGTTTAAGAGCTAAAGCTTGTCCCCAGAGGAAAATTCTCTAATGGCTGTGTCTACTCAAACACCCAGCTGAAGAGAGACTCAATCAATCTTTTAAGGTGCCTATATCAAGTACAGAAAATATAAAGAAGAAGAAGAATGCCTCAGTTATTCATTTTTCATTTGGATGTTTTGTAATTATACAAACAAAGCAAATAGCTGGTTTTTCTCCACTGGAGCAGATTCCGCTAATGGGACCGAAGGTAAATGAGTAAACAGAGAGAGAGCCGCCATGTCTGGATGTAAGAACAGGGTTTCTACTTGTGATAAAGCCATTCGTTGTTTCTCCATAAAGAAAATACAATGAACACCCCATGTCTTCATTAATTCCATTTTAGTTGTGCACTATTTTTTTAGTCCATTATATATGTCAGTCTGTGCTAGACCCTAAAAACTCAAAGATCAATTTTATTCATTTTTGCCTTTATTCATTTAGTAAATATTTATGGAGTCAGAATCTACCATTGCAAGGGCTGAGTTGTGTGGGGGGTATAACAATGAGCAGAACATTGTCCTACTGCAATGTACAGCTTAGTAAGGTAGACGGATTTTAAACACACACACCACCACCAACAGAATAAAACTATTAACTGTAATAAGTGCCAAGAAGGAAGAGAATGGGGTCTAATGAGAGTATACCAAGGGAAGCAGGATAGGTACGGGCAATGTGGGTGTCAGTGAAGCCTCTTTGAGGAGGTCACAGTTAATCTGGAACTCAAAGAACTAGGAATTAGATGGGACAAAGACTGGCAAGAGTGTACCAAGGAGAGAGACTTGTGTCTAGACTTTGGGAGCAAATGCTTGATGAGTTTGAGAAACTAAGAGAAGGTCAACATCCTGGAACTCAGTGGTCCCAGACCCAAGCGATCCTGGATGAGACTAAAGAAGCAGCCACAGAAACAGGACTTCAACATGGTCTACATTCCCAGGCCAAGAGAGGCCATGACACTTTCATGAGCATTCCTGAAAGAATTTAAGAGAAGGGTGACCAAGATTTGTGTTTTCCAAAGATGAGAATCACAGGGGGAATATTCCCTCAAATCTCTATGTCAGGAAGAAAATAAAATTCACACTTCTTAACCTGGTCATCCCAGTTGCAAAAGTTCTTGTGCACACAAAAAGCAAACAAAATACATCACAGTCAGTCATGGCCAGTGAAGTGCCTGAAGAAAAAGGAGTGCTCTTCTTCCCCACCCCCCTTTTTTTGGACATGAAGACTTAATCTATTCACCATCCTTTAAGACAAATGACACATATGAGATACAGACTGTTGGAATTCCAATAACTAAACCAATGACCTTGAATTCTCACAGGGATTCCAATGACCTTGAATTCTCACAGGGATTCTAATTAGTTATTTGGGATTTATCCTAAGCACTGTGCAGGTCAGTCCAAGCCCCTAACATGTCTGAATCTTTCACTCAAGTGGTAGAGTGGATTACAAATCAATACAGACAAGACAATCTTGGATTGGGATAAGTGCTTTCAGGAATTAAAACAGGAAATAGCAGGAATTGGTAGAGGGCCACCTTTAGCTGGCTTGTCCTTGAGGAGGTCACAGGGAACTGAGGCCTGAGATGTTTTGAGGCAATCCAGATTCCATCTTTAGAAGAGAAATGTTTCGTGTTTTTCATTAGGATAAGAAACAGAACAAGGTAGTAATTTTAATGGTTGTTTTCAAGGTTAGGAAATACCGTTCTGGCTTTGAAATCCAATTAAGACCAACAAATGCAAACCCTTTGCCAAACAATCCAAGAAATTTGAATTAATAAAGTAGATTCAGAAATGGCCTGAGCACCACCTTCCTCTTGGAATCTCAGCCTTTTTACACTAAAATTATAGTTGCCACCATTAAGAGAATAATGGCTTCCCCCCAAAAGCCAGTGAAACAAAACCCATGAATAGAGTTAACAGGGGTTACCAGGACTTTTTAGCTCACGTTTGAAACGATCTTGCTGACTGAACACATCTTTCTTTAATGTGTACAGTTCTTTTGGAGTGCTTTGGTTTCCTTCGTCAATTTCTTTTATTAACGACAATCTTTGCCTCCAGTAAACCATATCATTTCTACTTTCTAATCCTTCAGGTAATGTCTCTGAATCTAAGTTTTAATCAAAGGAAAATTTGGACATAAAACAAACGTTATCTATTTCAAGAAAGGCAAGTGATACTGAAAGCTGCTTCCAGTGCAGTGAAGGCAGTGGATATTATCTGCCAAGTTATTGGCACCTGTTTCTCATAGCTCTCACATCTAGGTGCTCAGAGAAGCGTATTTTTTAATTTTTCTTTCAGTTTTGCTAAATTCTGAAACATGTAGCAACCCTGCACTGTGCAGCAATTAGTAACATCATGTAACCAGTACGGTACCAGGGAAAGTGAACTTGTGTTCTTGGCCCCCCTCCGTCAGTAAATGGCTGGGCAACTTTGGGCAAATAATCACTTCCCCTTTCTGGAATTCCATTTCGTCATCTGTAAACAAGGACACTGGGCCACATCAATGGTACTCAAACCATTTTTAAAAGGGGTATTTTTATTAAATAAAATAGGTGACCCTCCAATTATAAAACAGAATAAAGTGCATCTGTATTGGGCAAATTGTGAGCCTGTCTCAGTGACCCCCTCCTTCCTTCCCCCAAGGCCACCTTTTAGTCATCTCTTTGGAAAGACCCACAGAAGACCAGTTTGAAGAGTACTACCCTAAGTCTTAAAAGCTACTTCAGTTCTTAAATAATGATTCAATGACTCTGTAAGTGCAAATAAGGTAAGTCTCCAAAATAATACCTCATAGAATCAATGTTCCATAGACTTCCTAACATCTGCCAAAAAAGTAAAAGCATTTGCTCACTCTCGTTAATTCCTTAGCTCCACTTTTGGTGGCCAAACTTCTTAAGATACTGCTACTCTTTTCTTAGCACCAACAGACTCTCATAGATGAGGCCATGATACAATTTAGCTCCACTACTAACCCTAACAATAGTGATATAGTCACAATATCTCTTCTCGCTGTTGTGCTAACAAGCATAGTCTAAACACTTGCCATCCACTCCCTGAATCCTTATTAAACTCCATGAAAAGGGTATTATGATTACAGAAAAAGAAATTGAAGCATGGACAAGTTAAGTGACTGCCCCCAGTCACAGGTAGTTAGTAGTCAATCTGCTGTCTGACTCCAGAGCCTGGGCTCTCAGACATCACACACAACAACCCCTCCATAACCATCCAGTTGAGCTCACGTTCATGTGCTTTCACTCTCTGTTGTGTTCTTTCCCATGCTGAACCCTCCTTCTCTCTGGGATCCCCCTGACACAGGTATCTATGGGTCTGAACATGAGTGTGGAGAACTGTACCCTGGTTGATCTCCAAGTTACTGCCATGCTGAGACTTTAAAGATTTCCACAACTCTCTTCTCAACAGGTTCCAAAGTGTGATCCATGATCAAAAGCATTATGCCTGTCCTGGGACTAAGACATAGAAGCTTGGCACCAGATTCATAGACTGAAGACTACACAGCACATATTTGTTCTTCCTATGCCCTAGGAGTGAACCATGCACTTGCCCACAGTAAATAACCCTTATGCTTTGCCATCTACCACTCTCTATATCACCTTCCCTAAGATTAGGCCTGGACTGTGTACATACCTACAGACTTCTCCCCCTCATCTGGTATTTATCTACTTTATATTGATACATTAAGCCTTATATATTCATGTAATGTCCTTTTCCCCTCAGTAGATTATAGACACTCAGAGGACAGGGTTGAATTTTATTTTTCTTTATATTCCTAATGCCTCAGAAAATATTGATGTTAATAATCAGCACCACTTATTCATGGTGCAGTGAAAGAGCAACAAAATTGGAGTAAGAAGTCTTGATTTCTGCCACTAACTAGCCTTGCGATCATACACAGATACCTTAACAGCTATAAATCACATTTTACCAAAGGGAAGATGAACATTATCATGTCTATTGTCAAAGAGCTAAGGGCAAGTGAGAGAATGCGTAGGATAGCACTTTATAAAGCAAGAGTATGACACACACTGTAGAATCATCATCACACTGAAGTCTTACCGTTATTTTCTAGAAGGGCTGATGCTGAGGCCTTTTTTAAGCAATGCGGTCTAACAGAGGGAAAGGTCATGAATACTTACTAGAAACTGAAATGAAAATTAAGAAAATTTCACTGAGTTTCATTAACAGCAAGACTCAACATCATGTACAGACTTCAAAGACCTTATCAACCTGTTTTACTCTGATCAGAGTCATGTGTACTGGCATTTTCAGGAAAGAAATAAGAGATGATCTATGTGTCCTTTATGGGCAAATGTGTCTTTCACATCACGAAAGGGCAATATTCTGGCTTTTGGTTTGTTGTTCATTTGTTTTTATATCTCCCTCTCTTTCATTTTCTTTCTCCCCTTATTAAATATTTCCAAAGCTTCAGACCACAGTACATGTAGAAATTATATCTTTAGTCTAACAGAATAACACTAAACTGGGCCAATGCCATTACTCTAATTACCAGAAACTTCTTTAAGAAATTAAAGTAAGGATTGAAGCATAATTCTATCATTTCATCAGTGGTTGACACTATAGCAGATTGTTCTAGAAACAACTGGTAAACAAAACTTGAGCCCATCCCCGGGCTTTTAGAAACACATTTGTATCCTTTCTTTCCCTACCCAGAGTATTCCCAAGGACTCCATGCTGCACTCTGACCTCCCAGACCTCAAGAATGGTTAAAATTGATTCTGAACCAAGGTAAACGGGGTTCCCTCCAAGGGCCTGGAAAGCTCCAGTCTGCAGAAAGCTAATGAAGCCCTTGAAGTAGCATGCTTCTCTTCCACCCACACTTTATTGAAATGCTTTTGAGTCTTATTGTGTTGTAATTACATACTATAGAAAACTCAACCAACATCTATTTCAAGGATTGGGCCCATGACTCTTACTAAAACATTTCAATTCCATTTTTCTGAGCATACAGTCTCTAAATGCATCTGTGAGGGCCCTCCACAAGTATTTTCATTTCACATTTCAGAAAACTTAAAATGATGCAGGTTCCCGACTTTCCTGATGATGGATGTAAAGAGAATGCCACTGTGGGCTGTTCAGGCTGTTCTCTTTCCTTACTATATTTTCAGTGTAATGTTTGAGTCACACAAAAGAATTTTAACAATATATCAATGTTTTGTAAAGCATAATAAAAAATGAATAGCCATTTCACTACAACCTATCTTCCTTTTATTTTCTTTAGAACCCCTGTTAATTGTAGAGAGACCAACATCATCAATGTTTCTTTTACGGCCAGTACTTTTTGTCTCCTTTTTCAGACATGATTTTCAATCCTGAGATAGACATTTTCTTACATTTGCCTATAAAAATTCTACCTTTGTCTCTCAATTAAGTCCTTCCTTTCTGGAATTAATTTACTCATATGTTATGACTGAGGATCATATTTATTTATTTATTTTTCTATGTAGAAAACCAGTTGTCCCAGGATCATTAATGTAATGGTTCTTCTTTTGCCTTAGAATCTCAATGTTCTTGCTATCATAGGTCAGTTGTTCATAAATGTCGGTTTCTGAGCTCTCTTTCCTATTCCATTGGTCAATGTGCTTATTTCTATGCCATGCCACATCATCTTAACTATAATAGCCTTATGACTTTGTAGCTTAGTTATTATAGCTTTTTTTTTAATTTTTTACCCAGCTTCCCCATCTTAATTTCAGTCTTCAAAAGCATTTAGGCTAATATATATACAATGGAGTATTACATGGCAATGAGAAAGAATGAAATATGGCCATTTGTAGCAAAGTGGATGGACCTCGAGGGAATCATGCTAAGCGAAATAAGTCAGGCAGAGAAGGACAGATACCATATGTTTGCAGTCAAAGAGCTAACAGGAGAACAGGAGAAACCGAATGGAGGACCATGGGGAGGGGAAGAGGGAAAGAGAGTTGGGGAGAAAAAAGGACACAAAACCTGAGAGACTATTGAATACTGAAAACAAACCCAGGGTAATGGAGGAGGGCATTTGTGGGGAAGAGCACTGGATGTTATATGGAAACCATTTTGACAATAAACCATTAAAAAAAAAAACATTTAGGCTAACTTGGTCTTTGACTCCTACCCAAAAGAATTTTATAATAAACCCAGAGTTTTGATTGGGAATGGACTGAATTTATAGATCAATCTTGGTGAGTTGATAAATTTTTCAATAATGATGCTTCCTAGCCATAAACATAGTATAGCTTTCTTTGTAATGTTTTATATTCTTGATGTATTTTTTAAATTTTTTAAAATATTTTATTTATTTTTGAGACAGAGAGGCAGAGCATGAATGGGAATGTGGCAGAGAGAGAGGGGGATACAGAATCTGAAGCAGGCGCCAGGCTCTGAGCTGTCAGCACAGAGTTCGATGCAAGGCTCGAACCCACAAACCATGAGATCATGACCTGAGCTGAAGTCGGACACTCAACTGACTGATCCACCCAGGCGCCCCTATTCTCAATGTATTTTAATAGAGGTACCTAATTGTTTCTATAGAGGTCCTGCCATTTCTTTATTAAATTTATTCCAAAATACATTGTACTTTATATTACTACTATAAAAAGGATATATAATTTATAAATTAAAGTTTATCTGAATATATATGCATGTAATATTTAATTATATATGTATAATATATTATGTATATATTTTAATGTTGTGCTCATTGCTAATATAAAGAAATGGATTTTATATGTTGATTAACTGGACCTTATAAACATTCTTCTAGAATTGAATATCAGAAAGATAAGAAGGCAAGCTCTTATCTAAGAATGTTTTAAACTGTATACATCAAGTCTGTCTAAATTGCTCATGGTAAAAACAAAACCCTGGGATTTTTAAATTCTATTTTATTTGTGCTAAGGAATGGAACCGAATCTCATGGACTTTCACTCTGCATGACTAACAAAATACAGAAACTGAGTAGCATGGACCATCGTTAGCTTGAATCCTTTGCTAGTTGTTAGTAAAATCCTGATGTGTTGGGATCTATGATTCACTGGTGTCTGCTTTGACCATTCAGCTCTTTGAGGTATTGCTATCCACCAAATAAATGAAAACTGTAGATTTCTATTTCAGAATTAAAAATACTGAAGAAAATGGTAAAAGCTTTGAGTAGTTGCACTATTGTTAACAGAAAATATAGAAATGATATGGTCAGACAATAGAAACAAATAAAACAGGAACTTAGGCATTTTAGAAGTAAATCTGAAAATTGAGGGGAAACATTCAGAAATACACTACATCAGACAAGACTTAACAGCACATAGGCTGTATGGACACCATGATGTGCAGCACAAAGGATGCAAAGATAAAGAGTAAAGGAAAAGAGTAAAAGAATTTAACAGAAAGTTATAAATATGAAATACAGGTAAAAAGTATCCTTTGTATGTTTAAATGGGCCCTTAAGTAACAAAGCAATGTAGCTAAACCATTATTTAAAACTATAAATTAAAAATGTCAAGAAATAAAAGAAGATCTCAACCTATGTGTTCAAAAGACACACCAAGTACCTGGGAAAATCAACCTAAAATGGTCATCAAAGATATATAGACCTTAATAAGATTATTAAGACTTAAGTCCATGGGAAAAACAAAAAACTACAGCATTCAGACAGCGTCCAAATCACTAACAAGGAAAACAAAATCAGACTGCCATCCAACTTCTTGCCAGCAAAATTTCACACTAGAAAACAATGAAGCAATCATTAAAAAATACTTGAGGAAAAATATGAGCCAAAACCTTTATACATAGCTAAACTTTCCACATAAAGAACACAGAAAAACAATTACAAATATTTAAAAACTAAGAAAAAAAAAGGGTCCTCATGAACCTTGCCTGGTAAATGAGGCTCAGACAATCAAAACAGGAAGATCAGAAAACCTTCAGCATATGGTCTGAGAGTGGACAATAGATATGTTAAGGATAGAGTTAACACTAAAACTTGGGGTTAGGTGTTCCAAAAAAGAGCACCTAGTATCATATGTTCTAACAATGTATAAAAATACAAGTGATAAAAAATAAGAAGGAAAAGGAAGAGTCACAGAAATTATTAGCTAATGATTACCTCATAGGTATTAGCTGAATAAGTTGATAATATCTGTAAAGCTTAAGTATATCTAACGCTACAAAATTTAACACTAAAATAATCCTAGTGGCTAACAAATTGGAGTGGTTGAGGTTGGTAAGTTGCCAGCTAACTTCACTACTACTCAAAGTAGGAAATAAACAGCTTCTAAAGAAGAACTGACTAAATATATACAAATTTAACAACCAAGACAAAAATACAAAAGGCCTAACAACAAAAGAAAATAGGCATATAAAAACAGCAAAGAGACCTTTTAATATGTGGGAAACACAAAATAACAGAGTTGGAATCAAATATAGAGGTTGTAGCAATAAAAATAAGTTGGCTTTATTCATCTACTAAAAATATTCTCAGATTGACTATTAAAGTAAAATCCAATTATAGACTATATGAAATAGAGACCTAAAGCAAAGATATTGAGATATTAAAAATAAAGAATGAAAAAATACTTTAAGTGTGTGAAAATAAGAAGAAATCTAGGGTCATGATCTTGATATTAGATAGCAAAACTCAATTCAGAAAAAAGAGCAAAAGAATAAAAAATTTAGCAACACAAAAATCTATACTGGGCAATAGAGATAAAGCAAATATAAGTCTCTGTAAGATAACAGGTCATAGATGCTCATTAAGCAGAGATGATGGATAAGATAAATTATGGATAAGATAAGTAAACACAGGCAGGCAGATACTTTACCTTCTCCCTTAATAAGAGTACATATACTTTTGTAACAAGTGTATATGGAACATTTAGAAAAACTGAAATTACATTAGGTTACAAAGAAAAGTTTAATAAGTTCCAAGAATAATTAAAATAATATAAGCAGTATTCTCTGATCCCAAAGAAAAAAAATATTATTATTAACAAAACAAAAAACAAAAATTACCCTTTAAGCCTGGAAATTAACCTGTTTATTAAACAACTCTTGAATGAAAGGGAAAATAAAATGTGAAATTACTGAATTTTTAGAAAATAAGGATAATAAAAGCAAGATATATCAGAAACTATGGGCCATAACTAAAGCAGACCTTTGAGAAAACTCTTTGCATTAACTATATTATGAAATGAAAATAGACAATCTTAAAATCAATTCAAAAAGTGAGAGAAAGAATTACAAAGTTAACTGACTGAAGAAAAAGGAAGGACTTAATAAATCTAAAACTATAATGACAAGATAGAAAGTAGAAAACCAGCAGAACTAACAAATGAAAATTTTAAGCTAGTCTTTTAGAGAAAAGAATGGACAAAATAAAGAAACCACTAGCTGACCTAAGTTTTCTAAAAGAAGGATAAAGACAAAATAAAATACAAGGTGGAAGTAACCATCAAGCCAAAGAAAAAATTTTAAAAATCTTAAGAAACTATTTTGTCTGGTTTGATGCAATAGATTTGAAAAACTCAATAAAATGAATAACTTTATCAGATTTATACACTTGACTCCAGAAGAGATATAAAGTCTAAAGAGGCTAATTACTACAGAAGAATGTTTCCAGAAAGCCACGGGTTAGATTTCCTTGAAAGGGAATTCTACCAAAATTTGAAGTTTTAAAAATCAAATAATCCTAATGTTACTTAAACTTTTCAGAGCACAGAAAAGAAAGTTTCCAAACTAGCTTTGTGAGGCATGTGTAACTCTGTCAACAAAAACTTATAAAGACTACACAAAGAGGCAATTTAGTCCAAATTTTCTTATCAATTTTAAAGCAAGAACAATAACCTTCACTCCTAACAAAAACACCTAATAACATAGAAATCCATAGAAACTCTTGTAATGTTATTATAATAGGAATGAGAATGGTGCCTACTTTGCTATTTTTACAATATATCATAAATATTATTCAATGCAGCTAGATAAGAAAAAAACACCTCAATGCTTAGGGATAGAAATAAAGAGGTAAAACAATCTCTACTCATTCACAGATAATATGATTACATATTAGGAAAGCCTACTGAAATTAATGGAAAAACAACTCTAAACAATAAGTGAATTCAGTAGAGTAGTAGTCTACAGAAATAACATGTAAATATCAGTTATCTACAGATGTGCAAACAATATGTATATTTACTTATATTACTATTATAAGAGTTAGGCATAATCTAAGAAATATATGCAAACTATATATGAGGACATAGGAAAACACTTCTGAAAGACACATGAAAATAATCTAAACAAATGAGAGGCAAGCCTTGTTCTTAGGAAGATTCAACCTCATAAGGACATCAGTACTCCTTAAGCCAATTTATAGTTAACATGATCCTAATAAAATTACCAAAATTTTTTCTTTTGGAGTTAAACAAGAGAACACTAAAGATCACCTGTCAGAAACCAGGGAGAATAACCTGCAAATCCCTGAAAAATCAGCAGGAGGCAGTGCAGATACAGCCTGACCAGAATTACAACCCAATTGGAGCTGCAATAAAGCTATGTGATTGATTCAGAAATAGATAAACCTTAGAAGATAAGTAAAATCTCATAAAAGGACTTGTAAGTTTATGAAGAAATCAAGCATGTAATTAAGGATGCATCTCAAATCACTTGAAAAAAATAACTGACTTTTTTGTATAAATGGTGTTGGCAATACTGAAAAGCTGCCTGGAAAAATATAAAAGTCAATCTTTATTTCACACTGTATATCAAGAAAATTCCAAATGGAGAGACCCAAGACATAAGAGTAAAAAGTACTAAAAGCAAGCAGAAGTATATAATCATAACAGAATATAATTATAAGCAGAATACAATTTTAACTTGGGGGCAGGGAACCCTTCCAATAAGGTGAAAGATGAATGTACTTTTGCTGTAAAACTTAACTTACAAAAGCTTCTTGCATGGCTAAATCCTCCATAAACACTTTAAAGGCAAATAAGAAACTGAGAAAAGATGTTGGCAGTTTCTACTGAGAAGAGCTGATCTATCTTTTACACACACACAGCTCTTAAAAATCAAGGAAAAAGACAAGGTGGTACAGAAATGGCCAAAAGTGGGAATATATAGTTGACAGAAGAATAGATGAAAAGGCCCATAAGCATAAATAAGATACTTAATTTTATTCAAAAATAAAAGGAACAGTAATTAAAACCATTCTGAGGTACTTCTTACCTACCAGATTGGCAAGAATCCAAAAGTCTGGCAACATATTCTGTTGGAGAGGCTTTGGAGAGACAAGGCCTCCTATAGATGGTTGTTGGAAAAGCACAATGACTGTGCCATTGGCAGTAAGTAAATTTTCCAGTATCTAACAAAAGTATGTATGCATGTACCTTTTTTATTATCATTTATTTTATATTCTTCTATTTCATCATAAGTGTACTCTTTAAATGCCATCCCCAGCTTCCCCCATCCACCCACCCACGTTCATCTGGCAACCATCAGTTTGTTCTCTATAATTGCTTGTTTCTTGGTTTGTCTCTCTCTTCCTTTTTTTCCCTTTGCTCATTTGTTTTGTTTCTTAAATTCTGCATATGAGGGAGATCATATAATATTTATCTTTTCTGACTGGCTTATTTTACTTAGCGTTATACATTCTAGCTCTTTCCATGTTGTTGGAAATGGCAAAATTTCATCCTTTTTAATGGCTGGATAATATTCCATTCATATATAAATAATATCGCATCCTCTTTATCCATTCGTCTATTGATGGACACGGGCTGCTTCCATAGTTTGGCTCTTGTAAATAATGCTGTAATAAGCATAGGTATGCACGTATCCCTTTGATTTAGTGTTTTTGAATTTGGGGGGCAAATACCTAATACTGTAATTCCTGGATCATAGTGTAGTTTTATTTTATATTTTTTTGAGGAATATCCATACTATTTACCACAATGGCTGCACCAATTTGCATTCCCACCAACATGTAAGAGGGGTCCCCCTTTTTTACATCTTTGCCAACACTTGTTGTTTCTTGTATTGTAAGTTTTAGCATTCCAACAGGTGTGAGGTTATATCTCACTGCAGTTCTGATTCGCATTTTCCTGATGACAAGTGAAGTGTATGCATGTATCTTTTGACTCAATAATCACACTTCTAGGAATTTATCACAAAGACAGACTGAGAAAAGGACAAAATGACTATTCACGAAGTTATCTATTGTGGCCTTTTTGTGTATGTTGTTTATCGTAGAAGTATGGAAAGAACCTACCTGCCCATCGACAAGGGATTCCGCACAATGGAATATAAAACAGTCATGGATAGGAATAAGTAAGCTCTTTATACACATACCTGTCATAACTTCCAAAGCAATATGCAGAATATTATAAGTAACAATTACTTTCACATATGGGGTGGGGATATGAATATATAGAGAGTTTCAGAGGTGCTCATTTTCTAATGTTATCCACTGAAAAGGCCTAGAAGTTATGGTAACTCAAAAATAGTGAACATACCAAGGGCTAAGGTTGAATTCTAAATACTAATTTCTCTGAAACAAATGAGTGCTCCTTGTAGATAGGATTGGCTCCAGCTCTGGGGCAAAAAATTTACAAGACAAGGTTGGGACATGTTCAAGGAGGCATCAGAGATGAATGACTTATGCCAAAGTGACACAGAAATCACATGAAGGAACTCTATTAGCCACAGACAGGACAACTGAAGCACCAAAGAAGGATGATAAATCAACTGATATGCACCAAATAAACAAAACTCTACTAGCTCATAATGCCACTAAAACATTCTCGTGGAAGGTCACTGGATGGAGCTAGGACAGCAAGTTCCCCTTGAAGCTGCTGCTACCAGGTGCTTGAGCTCCATGACGTTTTACCACCAAAACTTTCAAAAAGCCAGTTTTATTTCCTTTCTCTAATTTTTCCTGCCCATCTCCTCTTGGACACATTATATTTTCATTGAACACACTGATACTCTGGTTGTTGTGGTTTTCCTACCTCTTTAATAAAATGTCTTCTTTGGGGACAACTGTGATCCCTAATTAACAGATGCTTAGTCCCTTCCCCTTCGTCCTGTGTGCCACTCTGTGGCATTTGGCATAATTCACCATCCTTTTTTTTTTTTTTTTTTTTTTAAAGCCATCCCTCCCTTGGAATTAGAGACTGGGCTTCTGCTTCTCAAACTCTGCCTTAGCCCCGGGACTGGCAGGCTGGGATTCTTTTCTACTTAGAACTCCTAAAGATCAGCCTTTTAAGAGGTCTTCCCTCAGCCCTTCAGACACTCTTTCTCCACCATCTTACCTGCTTATCACATTCGTTTCACATTAACTATGGAGATGACTCAAATCTTTTCTCTCATCTCTCTTCTGACTTTGACCTTCCACCTTCTGACTTCCATCCCTGCACTTTAAATGCAACATGTATAGGGAAAAACACATCAGATTTCCCCAATACCTACTTTTCCCCCTGTCTTCCTAACTCCTGTCTATCCTTTCAATGGCCAAGATCTTGAAATCTTCTTCATCTCGGTGCTTCATGCTATACCCACGCTGGAGTAATAAAGGTTTGTTCAGGCTCTGCTCTCCTCAAAGGCTGAGGGGGATTCAGCCATAGCCTCAACTGCTTGTGCTGAGCAGACCCACAGGATATAGGAAAAGCCCTTCTCATCTCAGGAATATGGAGTAAGTAACCCTTCCTTATCATCATAACATTTTTCTAGCACCTTATTTTCCAGTGATAAAGGCATGATGGATCTTAGAGTCAGTGGCAACAAAAAGTGATAAATCATGTAAACACGTTAAGAAACTGATTCTCAGGGCATCTGGGTGGCTCAGTCGGTTAAGCCTCCGACTTTGGCTCAGGTCAGATCTCATGTTCGTGGGTTCGAGCCCTGCGTCAGGCTCTGTGCTGACAGCTAGCTCAGAGCCTGGAGCCTGCTTCCAGTTCTGTGTCTCCTTCTCTCTCTGACCCTCCCCCTCACATGCTCTGTCTCTCTCTGTATCAAAAATAAGTAAAACATTAAAAAAAATAAAGAAACTGATTCTCTCCTGTGGTATAATAGCAGAGAAAATACTAATGGTATGCTTATTAAATCTCTTTTCCATTTGATAAAATAAAAATACAGGTAAAATAACAAATAGGAATATTTAATGAGTTAAATTGACTCTGAAGTATCCGAACAGAAACTTCAATCTTATTCTTTGTAAAAGAGTCCACAAGGAGAAGTTCAATGATACTGAAGAAGAAGGAGAAGAAGAAGGAAGAGGAGGAGGAGGAGGAAAAGAGAGGGCATGGGGAAGGAAAATGGAACGTAATCAGAGATGACAAGGTCATGTTACCATGACACTATTAATAAAGACAATTTTAACTCTTAACAGGAAATGGAAACAAACATAGTAACTTCATTTACCCTGACGCCAAACCTTGATGCACTCATAAAATTAAGAGCAGTCATCAATAGGAAAATATCGAAGCAGTACTAATACCTTGACATAAGTGCTATTTCAAAGGTGTGTAATCTGTAATCATCAACCTTGCAAACCTTTGCCAAAACCTCCTGCTGCCCCCCTGTCAGCCCCAAAAGAACCAACATAGGGAATAATCTCATTTTTAAATGTATCTATTTTACAGAATACTTTAGGCAGAATATCTGTGTAAGAAGTATATTTATGATAGCATGGGAATGTCAAGAGTGAATCAGTATATAAATGCAAGTGATTGATTTTTACTCAGAATCCATAGTCATTAGAAACTAATGGAGGAAAATACACTAGACATGAATGAACTGGGGTGTGGTAGAAGCCCATGTACGTCTTGCTTTGCTTGCATTCATTTGTACACTATTATTATTCTACCACTAGACACTACATTCCCTGAGGACCAGTCGGCTTCTTATACGTCTTTCTTTTTTTCATACCTCTCAGTCATGCAGACCCCTGGAGACATGGTGAAACTCAATAAATATCTAAGAGTTGCCTTACACTGAATCCTAACCAACACAGACTTGAAGTTGGCCATCTTCCTTTATCATTGGATTTTAGTGGGACTTATTAAAATCAATGAGAATCTTTCCAGTGCTGACTGTGGAGAGGTATCTGTGATTAACACAGATCTGAAGGGGATCACTTGATTATTCTTGTGTAGCATGTATGACTTAAATAATACCAAGATACTTTAAAATTAAACTGTCAAAAATATTATTTGGATTGTATTTTAAGTCAATTAAGGTGATGTTCAATTGTTAATAGCAAATGATAAATACAAAAATGATGTGGTATATAAAAATCTAAGAAGTCACATTTACCTCCTACACAGGATTAATTCTTTGGTTGGAATTATTTATGCCTTTTCCTCTGGAGCAATTTTATGTTGAGTGGATCCTTATTGTTTACAGGCTTATTCCTCTTGAGAAGCTAAAAACTTGAAGCTTAGCAAGGTTTATAATATAGTGCTACTTAATTGTTTTTGTTTTTTAGAAGAAACCTTGGCTTGAATATTTAGGGTTTTTTTAACCTTTTTCAATAGAACTCCTACAAATGCTCTCATGACTTGATGGTCAAAGTGACTTCTCCTGAAATTATGGTGTGTGTGTGTGTGTGTGTGTGTGTGTAATATCTTTCCTGAGATATAAATTGCATATCATATAATTAGCCCATTTAAAGCAATTAGTTTTTAGTCCAATAAATGTTTTGAGTCATCTTTAATCACAGGTAAGCAGTAATAATAGCAGTTTGGCTAATTTCTCCTTTTTTTTTTTTTTTTTTTGGCCTCAAGATTTCTCCTCTACAGTTTACAGTCTCACACTCCCAGGTTTTGACAGAATGCTAAATGCAAGTCTTTTACAAGTCAGTTAACTGGCATCTGCTATTGAGTAATTAAGGGCTCAGAACTGGAGAGAACCAATGGATTCAGAGTCAGGACATAAACCCTTTTACCTGTATTCTCCTACCACTACCGAGATACAGTATAGAAGACAGCCCAGTGCAGTAGTGTGCACATTAAAGGAGCTAAATAACTGGCTTCCTTTCTTTTCTTTTTTATCCAATTCTATAAAGTGAAAAAAACGTTATGAGCACATTTCTTGAGATATGAATGAGGCAAACAGGCCTGCAAACCAAAGCATACCTGGAAAGTAATGGAGGGGGTCCAGCAAAGCTACCGGAGTGATTGAAACGGTGTCCTGCCCAAGACTGACTTTTCTGGTGCGTGGATCACTCGTTCCCCACACACTGCACCTGCTTCCCCAGCTACTACAATGTTCCCCCTTCCATGCGGGACACATTTTTCAGAGAGGAGAAACCTGAAAAGGGAATATATAAGGTCCTTCTCTTCATACTCAAGAAACCTTTGAACAGATGACATTCTGAATTCATCAACTTACTTCAGAACTTTATGTCTTTACTCTTCCAAGTAAAAAATCTGCAAAGAATTCACATCAAGCTTTGGGTGCTTAAGGGGCTCAGTCGGTTGAGTGTCTGACTCTTGATTTCTACTCAGATCATCATCCAGGGGTTGTAGGATTGAGTGCCATGTTGGGCTCAATACTGTGTGGAACCTACTTAGAATTCTCTCTCTCTCTCTCTCTCTCTCTCTCTCTCTCTCTCTTCTCATTCTCTCTCTCTCCCTCCCTCTCTCTACCCCACTTCCCCACTCATGCTCTAAAAATAAAAATAATTTACATAAAGCCCTACACACACAAAAAGAGGGTATTTTTTTTTAAGTCAATACAAGTGTTGCTGGAAGCATTGTTTTATTTGCATGTTTTTATTTACATGTTATTTTTTCTAAAATATTTATAGGAACCTGGCTAAAATGAGAATATTCTTGCTTCTAGAAAATGACTTTCTCTTTTCCATTTAAAATGAATGTATCATCTGGAAACAGTCTGCTAGTTAGTAGAAGAGGCCAAATGTTCTCTGGTGCAGCTGCCTGTTTTTCTCTTAAGGAACTTATTCCTACCCCATGCCTACAAGTAGAACTTTCCGCTGTTCAATACTATTTCCTACAGGCAGAGCCTCCTGATGCGGGAGTAAGGGAAAGAGCTAGATCAACAACCCTCTGGCCAGACGCTTGGTGAAGGGAATATTCTGCTTGTCCAATTAAGCCCTCCTTTTCAAATGGATGAATAGTTGTTTCTCTGAAAGTGACTAGAGCTTGAAACTTGAGTGCTTTGGCTTCACTGAGAAATCCGCAAATATTTCTCAGAACTTGTTAGCACTGGTGGAGCCAGCAAAACAGAATTAGACCATCCCTCGGAAACTGGATAGTCTTACTGAACACGCAATTTACATTGTTTCCTCTAACATTACGTCTGCCTTCCAGAGATAGTAAACTTCACTGCTGTGAACAAAGAGACCCCCCCCCCCAGAAATTATATATGTTGGACACTTTTGCTTCGGTTTTCAGTCTATGTTTTTCCAATGCCAGCACTCAAGCAGGACTAAACGAAGAGATGCATTCCTAGTTGACACAGAGGACATATTTTGTGTTTTCTGGTGCCAAAATACACCAAAGAGTTAGGTGCTAGAATGGAAAATAGTTCTCTCCATTTCCTGATGACTTTCGCAGGCATTCTTATTATCTTTGACTTTCCTCTTGTAAAACGCACACACATGCAGCACGATAAATTACTGGGTTCTTTATTTATACCTTATACTAACCTTTATTTCTTGGTTTTCGCAGGCAGAGAGGTCTGCATTAAGTGCTTGGAACTCAGTGCTGCGGGACACAAGGGAGAACTGGAAACTGTGGGTAGGCTAAGTGCACCAGGGGTAAAATTAGCCTTCGAGCATATGACTACCAGGAAAGTTCAGAACTACCAGAATCAAGACATCATGGGTTGTCATCAGGGAGTAAATTGGGCAATAACTCTTTTTAATAGACGCAAGATAGGAAGTATGTCCTCTGTTCACAAATGTGGGATGGCAACCCAGCAGGTTTTCATACTTCTGTAATCACTAAACTCCCATTTGCCAGTACTAACGTCTGAGTAATTACAAGGAAAGACTGGCATACATTTTATTCTCCTGATGCCATGCAAGGCACAAGATTTGGGAGAACAGAACATCATCGCAATCAATGGCAGAAAAACCCCGTCTCTGGTTGACAACGGGTGATTGGACTATGTGGGACTTCCGGCTTTCCCTTTTCCCTGTTTGCCTGCAGATGTAAACATCCTAGGGAGGTGGCTGACTTTTCCAAGCTAGTGTCACAGAGCCTGAGCTGAAACTGAAAGGAGGAAGCTAACACTCATTTCGTGCTTACCAGCTGTCAGAAAGCTTTGAAACTTAAGGAATTCTACATTTTGTTACAAGAAATATTTGCCGGGTGCACCATGATGGGAAAGAGCAATGCGGAGATGGGAGTGACTTACACTAATCAGAGAGTTGAATGTTATCAAAAAGGTTAGGGGCCAGCAAGGTAAAAACATAAACTGTTCTTGGCCATCACTCCAAACCACCTTGCAGATGTACGAAATGTCAAATGGGCCCTCCCCTCACGTATCTTTTACCCTGATGCACAGATCAATGTCATCAAACAGAGTCATTCTTCCCACACAGAGGCCACAGAGGCGAATTCACTAATACTGAAATTTCATAATATTTAGGTGCATGTTAATTAGAAAAGTGTATTCATTTTTAGATTATAGATCATATTTTATTTTTATATTTTATAGTATTTTTATAATTGACACTTACTTATATACTTTTCTAATTACTGAGATGTGCCTAAGTGTATTTAAATGCATTAGCATCCTGAGTTTACTGGATAGTGCATCTAATTATGGGAGAAAAATAACAATAAGCAAACAAAACAAGTAACAAATAACATTTGGAATTTAGAAGTCACGGAACAGGTGGAGGATAAGCAGAAGTGTAAGCATAAGCCAAACATATTTAGTAATTTTACAAAAATCTTTCAAAACAGATGGATGTTAATTTCTGCACAGTCTTTAGGGGACAAAGCCAGGAAGTGATGAGTAGAAATGAATGAGAAGTGAGTGTGGTTGATGACAAGAGCAGCTGACATGCCCATCAGAAGATGTAGATTCTACTCAATGTCACAAGCCTCCAGACCGATTAACAAACGGTTATCGGGAATCACAGAAGACCCCGTACACTGGAGGTAACAAAGAGGTGAACAAGCTCTTGTTCCTGCCCACAAGAAGCTTCTGAGCTGGTGAGGAAGAGAAGACATATGATCACAACATACATATGGCAGAATGGGACGATGAGCAGACAGAAAGAGAACTGAGAACAAGGAAGGGGCCCCTTCACCTACAGATGGAAGAGTGTGAAGGAGAATCCAATGGAAAGTACCATCTGAAATGAGCCATGAAAAACAAATGTTTCTGAGAAGGAATCCTGAAGGCTAAGGACCTTTCAGAAAAATGTGAAGAAGAACTGGAAGAAAAACTTGAAGTGTGAAGTTTATGCCTCTTGGGCTGAATTCAGCACCCAGGTGTTTTCAGCCTGGACAAGAGCTCACCAAAGACATCTAATCCTCAGAACTGCCTTTTGGACTCATGCTCATTGGCCTTCCTCATTTATAGCATTTGACTGGCACCATGGAAGTTTGTGGTTAGAGTCATAATAGAGAGTCATAATTATCAAGCTAAGAAGTTGAGACAGCTTCTTCTAAGGAAAAGAAAGAGCCAATTAAAGCTGAGTCAAGAGGCATCACGATCACAGCTGTGCCTTAGAAGGAAATCTGGGCGGGGGGGCATGTGGGGAACAGATTGAAGGAGAGAGGGGTAGTGGCCAAGAAAGAGAGACGGTAGTGGAGAAACAATAATCTGAGGAAGGGACAATGAGAACCTGCGCAGAGGCCATGTGGGGGCAGAGGGATGGAAACCAAGGGGAGGTGTGGATTTCAGACACAATTTAGAAATGACTTGATAGCAGGATAACCTGGTGGGTGGGGGGAGTAGAATACATGATGAATTTAAACTTTATAGCTGCAGTGTCCAGGGGGATGTTGATGCCACAAATATAGAGAATAAAGAAAAGAAACAAAGTGGATAAGGGAGATAATATATTCAAGTGAGGGATGTGGTGAGTCCGAAGAGCTTACAGGGCATTGAAGGAGAAAAGTCTAGAAGAGTTGATCTCAACCAGGGTCAAGTTTGCACCTTCCCTCATGCCACCCACAGGGCACATTTAGAAATGTCTATAGAAGGGTGCCCGTCGCTCCACACCATCACCAGCACCTATAGTCTTTTGACTTGTTCATTTTAGCGACACTGTTGGTGACAATGTAAACTGGTGCAGCCGCTCTGGAAAACAGTGTGGAGGCTCCTCAAAAAACTATCGATAGAACTCCCTTATGACCCAGCAATAGCACTGCTAGGGATTTACCCAAGAGATAGAGAAATGCTGATGCATAGGGGCACATGTACCCCAATGTTCATAGTGGCACTTTCTACAATAGCCAAATCATGGAAAGAGCCTAAATGTCCATCACCTGATGAATGGGTCAAGAAGATGTGGTATATATACAATGGAGTACTATATGGCAATGAGAAATAATGAAATATGGCTATTTGTGGCAAAGTGGATGGACCTTGAGGGTGTCATGCTAAGCGAAATAAGTCAGGCAGAGAAGGATAGATTCCATATGTTTGCATTCATAGGTCTAACAGGAGAGACCTGGCAGGGGACCATGGGGAGAGGAAGGGGGAAAGAGAGTGGGAGAGAGTGAGAGACACAGATCAAGGGAAACTACTGAATACTGAAAACGAACGATGGACTGAAGGGGGAGGGGGAGGGAGGGAGGGGGTGATGGTCATGGAGGGGGGCACTTGTGGGGAGAAGCACTGGGTGTTATATGGAAACCAATTTGACAATAAACTATTAAAAAAAAAAAGAAATGTCTATAGACATCTTAAGTTGTTACCATTGGGGAAGAGGGGTGTTATGAGCCTCTGGTAGGTAAGGCCCCTGGTGTTGCTAAGCATCATAATATGTCCCAGACAGCCCAACAAGGAAGAATGAACCCACTAAAAAATCAGTAGTGCAGACTTTGAGAAATCCTGGTCCAAAAGAAGTGAGAACTTCAAATCTGGAGTTGAAGGAAGTAGGAATGGAGGGAGATGAGAACTTTCACGCATTGATACTGCAGTAAGAGACTTGAGAGAAGATTAAGCACAATGAGAGTGCATGAAAAAGGAAGAGAAGCAGGTGGCTGACAAAATCCTAGGCAATATTATCACCCTATTAGCTAAATGAGTTCTTTGGGTTGAGGTAAAGTCACAAATCCTTTCATATTTTTTTAAGTAAACCCTATCCTCAGAGGCCTGAATGTATGATCCCAAGATCAAGAGTCGCATGTTATACTAAGCCAACCAGGCACCCCCCAAACACTTTTATATTTAAAACATAACGTCATGGGCACCTGGGTGGCTCAGTCGGTTAACCATCATGATCTCACAGTCCATGAATTCGAGCCCAACATCAGGCTCTGTGCTGACCGCTCTCTCTCTCTCTCTCTTTCTCTATGTCTTCCTCTCTATATTCCTCCCTCATTCCTGTTCTGCCTCAGTCTCTCAAAAATAATAAATAAATGTTAAAAATGTTTAATAAAAAAGTGCAATGTCCTAATTATTGTTTTCATAAAGTGTATACCCAAGAAGATAGATAGAAATGAAATGGGGAATCATGTAGCAGATTAGTTATGAACATCAAAAAAAATTCAGCGTTGAAGGTCCACTCCATTCTGTAGCAGGGAAACACTGTATATGGTCTGCAAATTTGTTATAACTTAGTCACAGAACCACATGGCTGTACACAAGAACATTAAGAAAGAAACTGGAGAAGGAGGAGGAAGAGATAGATGGATGAGAAGAAAAGAAAGAAAAAAGAAGCAAATGAAAACAAAGAAAAAAGGGGGTGGAAAGAGGAAAATGGCAACACAAGAGAAATAAGAGGAAGGGAAGGAAGGGAAGGAGAACAGAAGAGACAACGCGAAGAGATGGACAGAATACAGCATAAATGCAGGTCTACGGTGGCCATCTTCAATAATTCTGCAAAACTGTGATAAGGGAATATAATTCATCAACAGCAAAATCTGTTTCTTGAACAGGATCATCACTATTTTTCAAAATATGTATAACACAAAATGACAGAACCGTACCCAACACTTGTACAATTCTCCAGGACTTCAATAAATGTTGCTGCCACTCTGCTCCAGTGGGTTGAATGGGGGTAAGGAAGCCTTGAGAGCGGGACAGGAGAAGGGGAGGTGGTGCCGGTGCTCCAAAGCAAAGGAATGTGGAAGGGTATGTCACAGGCAACCTGGCAGCCTGGGAGTGCGGAGCAGAGGGACAAAGGAAGTTTGCAAGAAACAGAAGATGGTCCTTTCCCATTTAAACTGTTATGTGGCCCACACACACAGGTATGCCTGGAAACCAATCAGAGGAGACACCACTGGCCACAAAAGAAGATGAAGAACATGAACATGGCACAGAAGTAGCATGAGTGCTGAGCTAGATAGATCTTTATTTCCAATCTTGGCTCCACCATCGGCTAGTCTGATGCTGTTTCCAAGTAGCAGAATGGCTCTGAAACTTAGCTTCTTTCTGGTAAAGTGTGAATAGTGAGCTTCCCAACCATGTTGTCATGACCAAATGGCATAGTGTATATAAATCGTTGAACATAATGACTGGTGCTGAGGAAGAACTCCATCAGTGGAGCTGCTGTAGAATAATGTCTAAATCTGATTTCTCTAAGCAATGACAAAACAAACAAACAAAAAACCCAGACCAATAGGGCCCATGTTCTAAGTCAACTCACAATAGAATATGTTACATAAAGCAACATCTTTGAAAACTGAAATCTTTGCTTTTGAAAATGAGCAAGCAATTTTTATGAATTCAAAGAACTGGGAGTGGCCTTTGGAATGTTGGCCAAATTTCTTCATTTAACTTATGGAAAACTGTAGAAGGAAATGAAAAGGCTCTTGAGGTTTGGATGAATATAGACCAAAAGAGACTAATTAAAAGGAGGCTATTCACAAATCATGGAACAGCCTAAATGTCCATCAACTGATGAATGGATTAAGAAGATATGTGAGGCAGAGAAGGGTAGATACCATATGTTTGCATTCATAGGTCTAACAGGAGAGACCTGGCAGGGGACCATGGGGCGAGGAAGGGGGAAAGAAAGTGGGGGAGAGTGAGGGACACAGATCAAGGGAGACTACTGAATACTGAAAAAGAACCATGGACTGAAGGGGGAGGGGGAGGGAGGGGGTGATGGTCATGGAGGGGGGCACTTGTGGGGAGAAGCACTGGGTGTTATATGGAAACCAATTTGACAATAAACTGTCATAAAAAATAAAATAAAATGAGTAAAATAAAATAAAATAGTTTCAACATTAAAAAAAAAAGAAGATGTGGTTTATATATACAATGTAGTACTACATGGCAACAAGAAAGAATGAAATCTGGCCATTTGAAGCAACATGGATGGAACTCCAGGGTGTTATGCTGAGTGAAATAAGTCAAGCAGAGGATAGATACAATATGTTTTCACTCATATGTGGAACAGGAGAAACTTAACAGAGGACCATGGGGTTGGGGAAGGGTAAAAACTAGTTAAGGAGAGGGAGGGAGGCAAACCATAAGAGACTCTTAAATAATGAGAACAAACTGAGGGTTGATGGGGGTGGTGAGAGGGGAAACTGGGTGATGGGCATGGAGGAGGGAACTTGTTGGGTTGAGCACTGGGTGTTATATGGAAACCAACTTGACAATAACCTATTAAAATTTTTATGACCATGCAAAAAAAGAAAAAAATAAGGCTATTCATTTCAATTTTTTAAACATACATAACACAAGATGAAGGTGGAGTTAGAAAATTATAATTCATGATGAAGTTATATAGATGTGTATGTACATACACTACTTATGTGTATGTACATACATTATACATATATATGTATGCATACAAATTCTATATGCATATATTAGAAATAACAGAGCTCTTTGAGGATGCTATTACTGATGTCTAGCATCATCTAGAAGATGTTATCCTAGAGATATCTAGCAGAAAGTTGTCCTTAGCTTACTGTGAACTTGACTAGACTACATGTCCCAAATTCACCCCTTTGTAAAGGAAACTTATTGGATAAAGTTCTTGAGTGCTTCACGGAGTACTGAATAAAGGAGTTTCAGGAATAAAGGATGTGCTTCCCCCAAGCTACATCCATGCCACTTACCTGTCTAGGAGCAAGTTAGGAGCAAACAGTAGCTTCCCTGGGTGCTCCATGGAGCGCCAGACAAGTCCAATCATCAGGATCTCTAGCCAGGCACATTCCAGAAGGTGGACCTGATCATGGAGGCTCAAATCAACAAAGCCTAGAACAAGATAAGAAAAACCCTGCTGACTTAAATGAAAAGTCATTATTAGTAAATGAGCACAACCCATGATTTGAGCTGGTGAGGTCTATTTTCTAGTAGATTGTATAACATATACTGGACACAGACCTGATAAGGAAGACAAGGGTTTTTTTTGTAAACCTAGTATATCAACAAACTCTACTGTAACATTAACTTTCTTAGTGCCTCACTGTCACATCTATATAAATATACTAACTTGCATAACCCTCTCAGCTTTCTATAAAGTTCTGTACTTAAATAGTGTTAAAACTTTAATCTTAGACATATTTCTTTACTTAGATACTTCTAGTAGTCCTATGTGATTACTGTATTTTATTTCTGATTCAGTTGAAGATATTTAGGTACAAGAGGTTTAAACTAATATCATCCTCAATGGGGAAAAATTAAGAGCTTCCCCTGAGATCAGGAACATGACAAGGATGTCCACTCTCACCACTGTTGTTTAACATAGTGCTGGAAGTCCTAGCATCAGCAATCAGACAAGAATAGGAAATAAAAGGCATCAGAATTGGCAAAGAAGAAGTCAAATTTTCACTTTTCACACATGACATGATACTCTACATGGAAAACCTTACAGACTCCACCAGAAGCCTACTAGAACTGATCCATGAATTAAACAAAGTCACTGGGGTGCAAAATCAACATACAGAAATCGGCTGCATTTTTATACAACATAATGAAGCAACAGAAAGAGAAATCAAGAAACGGATCCAATTCACAACTGCACGAGAAAACATAAAATACCTAGGAATAAACCTAACCAAACATGTAAAAGACCTATACGATGAAAATCACAGAAAACTTATGAAAGAAATTGAAGAAGACACCAAGAAATGGAAAAACATTCCATGCTCATGGATCAGAAGAATAAATATTGTTAAAATGTCATTATTATGCAAAGCAATCTACACATTCAGTGCAATCCCAATCAAAATTGCACCAGCATTCTTCACAAAGCTACAACAAACTATCCTAAAATTCATATGGAACCACAAAAGACCCCCAAATAGCCAAAGTAATATTGAAGAAGAAAACCAATCTTTAGCCTCTACTACAAAGCTGTCATCATCAAGACAGTATGGCATTGGCCCCAAAACAGACACATAGAACAATGGAATAGAATAGAGAACCCAGAACTGGATCCACAAATATATGGCCAATTAATCTTTGACAAAGCAGGAAAGAGTATCCAATGGAAAAAAGACTGCTTCTTTAGCAGGTGGTGCTGTGAGAACTGGACAGCAACATGCCAAAGAATGATGCTAGACCACTCTCTTACACCATACACAAAAATAAACTCAAAATGGACCTGAAGGACCTGAGTATGAGACAGGAAACCATCAAAACCCTAGAGGAGAAAGCAGGAAACAGCCTCCTGACCTCAACCTCAGCAATTTCCTACTGGACACATCCCCAAACACAAGGGAATCAAGAGCAAAAATGAACTATTGGGACCACATCAAGATAAAAAGCTTCTGCACTGCAAAGGAAACAATCAAGAAAACTAATAGGCAACTGACAGAATGGGAAAAGATAGTTGCAAATGACATATCATATAAAGGGCTAGTATCCAAAATCTACAAGGAACTCACCAAACTCCACACCCAAAAAGCAAATAACCCAGTCAAGAAATGGGCAGAAGAAACAGACACTTCTCCAAAGAGGACATCCACATGGCCTACAGGCACATGAAACGATGCTCAGCGTCACTCATCATCAGGGAAACACAAATCAAAACCACACTGATATACCACCTCATGCCAGTCAGAGTGGCTAAAATGAACAAATCAGAAGACTATAGATGCTGGCGAGGATGTGGAGAAACGAGCACCCTCCTACACTATTGGTGGGAATATAAACTGGCATAGCCGCTCGGGAAAATAGTATGGAGGTTCCTCAAAAAATTAACAATAGAACTTCTCCTATGACCCAGCAATAACACTGCTAGGGATTTACCCAAGGGATACGGAAGTGCTGATGCATAGGAGCACATGTACCCCAATGTTCATAGCAGCACTGTCACCAAGAGCCAAATCATGGAAGAGCCTAAATGTCCACCACCTCATGAATGGATCAAGAAGATGTGGTTTATATATACAATGGAATACTACATGGCAATGAGAAAGAATGAAATCTGGCCACTTGTGGCAATGAGGATGGAACTTGAGGGTGTCATGCTAAGTGAAATAAGTCAGGCAGAGAAGGACAGATACCATATGTTTTCACTCATAAGTTGAACAGCAAAAACTTAACAGAGGACCATGGAGAAGGGCAGGTGGGAAAAAGAGTTAGGGAGAGAGAGGGAGGCAAATCCTGAGAGACTCTTGAATACTGAGAACAAACTGAGGGCTGAAAGGGGAGGGGCAGGGAAGGGGTGATGGACATGGAGGAGGGCACTTGTGCAGAGGAGCACTGGGTGTTATATGAAAACCAACTTGACAATAAACTATAAACAAAATAATAAATAAACAAACAAACAAACAAACTACTTGCCTTAAGCCAAACACGAATTGGAGCACAGGCAGGACTAAAGTCACTAAAGTTCTATTTCTTTGTCTCACTACTAAGCCATGCTTTTTTTTTTTTTTACACCATGTAAAAGGAAGACTTAATGAAGTAGCATGTATAAATAAATAACTTGAGGGAGAATGAGTCAGATGAACAAAAGTGACATTATAATTACTTCTGGTAATAAACACTAATATGTCCTTGTTTGCCAAAGGTTTTAATGGGAGATTAAAGCTTTCCTAATCATCACTGACAATATGGTGGACACCTAATGACAGCAACAACAACAACAACAATGAGGAGGAGGAAAAGGGGAAGAGGAGGAGGAGGGGTAGAAGAAGAAGAAAAAGAAGAAGACGAAGACGATGACCAATTTATTGTGCCATTATTATGGTTTTGAAGCAATGCTAAGTATTTGCTCCACAATTTTTTAAATCTTTATTAATACAATAACTCTAAGAGGTAGAAACTGATGGGAATGCCCTTTTACAGATAAGAAAACAGATGTTAAGAGAGCTTATATATTTGTTAAGATCAGAGATGGTACTATAATCTCCAGAGTCTATGCCCTTGATTACAATTGATACTACTTCTTATGAGCTGCAATTAATTATGAAATTTGGATCAAATAACTAAATAAATCCAACCACACAAACTAAGATCCACAAGGGCAACAAGCATTAAGTGAACAATATGACCATAAATCTTACTGCCTCCCAAACCAGCTCCCAGTCTTCTTGCCCTGAAGTATCACATCAGGCTATTTCCTTCCTCTCTCCCTCTTATTTCAACCCTTTATTCTCACTCATCCATGAGACCGGCTCTAAAAAAATCCTTTTCCAGTGTCCTCTTCTTTATTTTTTCTCACTAGCATTACACTTTCATTAGTTATATATTGTTATGTTTATTAAAAAGCCAAAACATAAGTTCATTTCCATAGCAGCGAGGATGGATGGTTTGCCGGCTGGATGTTTTCTCTTGGGGGTCTTGAAGCTATGACAGGATCAGCATTCAACAAGTAGCTCATCATTTCTGTTGCATAGAAGAGCCATCCTTACTGCTAAATAGGTGACATTCCACAGAGAAACCCCAACTAGAAAAAGACCTCACAGTCTATGCCCCCTCCCAGCTATCATTCCATAATCAAGCCTCACCAATTCTATCTTTGAAGTAACACTAAAATTCTTCCTTCCCTTTCTATATGTCCACTGTTACTATTTTCACTTAATTCCTAAGAGTCTCTCACCTTTTTGTCTGACTTTTGTAACTCAACATAATTATTCTGAGACTTCCCCATGGTCATGCAATGAATAGTTGATTCTTTTGATTGCTGAGTGATATTCTATCATATGGACATATATGATGAATAAAAATACAATTTGGGGCTTATCCTTTCATTGAACCTTTGTGTTATTTACAGTTTGGGATTATTACAAATAAAGGGTTTTTTTCCATAATATTTTATTGTCAAATTGTTTTCCATACAACACTCTATGTACTAGTTTTTTGTATGAACATAGGCTCTCGTTTGTCTTGGGTAAAATAGTTAAGAGTACAATGGCTGGACCATACAGTATTGACAGGTGTATGTTACACTATTTAAGGAATTGTCAAACTGTCCATTTTATATTCCCACCAGCAATAGATTAGAACACAGTTGTTCCACATCCTCACTGAAACTTGGTAGAGTCAGCCTTTTTCATTATAGACATTCTAGTAGATCTGTGGGGGTATCATACTGGCTCTGTGGTCTTAATGTGCATTTCCTTAATAGCTAAATGATGTTGAGCATCTTTTCATGTGCTTCTAACAGATCATTACCATACATGATATTCATGTTAATTATGTCTATATCTGTAAACCCTGTTTAGACTGTGTATTCATTTGGAGTACCAGACGCATGGTCCTAACAAATTTGCTTTTTATTTTTTTTTAATTTTTAATGTTTTATTTATTTTTGAGAGAGAGAGAGAGAGACAGCATGAGGAGGGGAGGGTCAGAGAGAGAGGGAGACACAGAATCCAGACAGGCCTCAGACTCTGAGCTCTCGGCACAGAGTCCCAAAGCAGGGCTCAAACCCACCAACCATGAGATCATGACCTGAGCTGAAGCCGGACATTCAACTGACTGAGCCAACCAGGCACCCAAAAATTTATTGCACCTTTTTGTACATCAATCAACCATGGCAAGGCCCATAACACAGTATACTTTACCAGAGCAGGTGCCTTCCCATTGGAAAGGGTATGTTTCACTGACATACAGCAGGGCTTGCAACTGGAGAGAAAGTAGGTAGTTTTGTTCATTCCACAAACAAAGAACAAAACTAAAAGATGAAAAAACAGAGATTGGGTTTCAGAAAAGAAACTTCCTGAAAAGAAAAAGGAACAGGTATGTCTACAACTGGCAGCTACATACCTCCGGAGTGCACTGGGTCAGAATGGACTCACTGCTCTGGAAGAAACACTGCCTGAGGTGATAGGAAAGGTTCCTTTTTCTCAGTACCCCAAATATGATGGAATAAACCAACTCCCCTTAGCAGTACTTAAAAGGAAAGCTCTCAAGGAAGTTTTAATTCCCTAAGATTTTACCCCAATCTTTTGGGTGAAGTCTCATAAGAGCAATGCAAATTGACACTGTAAATGAAACTCACTTACAGAAATGTTAACATTCAAAAGTGATGTCTTTTTTCATGACATTCACTGTTTTATATGGGGGAAAATATAACCATGTGATAATGGCACCCATGAGGACACCTACATCGCATTATTCAGTACCCTCCACAAACCTCAAGCAATCCCACAGGATGAGATTTGGGAGTATCTTGAAAGAGAACTGCAGCTGGCCATGCGACTTGGGAAAACCAAAGGAGTATTCTCTGGTAGCAACCTTATGTATTAAAGTGAATCATACTTTTTAATTCTCACTTCAAAACTTTAGTGCTACTTAAGTCTGACAGTTTTAGTGGTCTTTTGGGAGGCTGAGAAGCTCACCATAACCATTTGTACCACACAAGTCTGGTGATTATGAAATCTGTCTAAAGTATGTCTTTTAGAAATGATTTTCAGTCTGAGTCTAGCAGAACTGCTGGGGCCTTCTGTCGAGATGATGTAGATCTCTCAAAAAGAAATAGTCCATTTAATTATCTTTCCCAGCTGTGCATATTGCCTGCAGACAAGGGTTATTGTATCTCTTGCACAGTGTCCTCTGCAAGTTCCTGGGGCGGGAGGGGGTGTGTGTGCAAAGAGACTATCAATCCACCTTCTTGATGACCATGAAGGCTACTGAAGATGGTCCATTAAAGACTCTCAATTCATAACCAATAGAGAAAAATAATGTACTAAATCTGAAACAAAATGATCTTGTCCATGCATAGACATCAAGTTTCAACCCTTGGTTATTTTCCTTATTAACAAGAGGAATAATCTAATGTGCCAATTCAACTGGATCTGCTATAATAATTTAGAGGCATTCAACAAAGCAAACCTTCCTGGAGCACCTGAAAGTGCTTTCAATTTGAAGATGGAAGGGAGTGGCATCTATGGGATATGAGTAGAGGCATCAGTGACAGATCTTACAGGTGACAAAGTGAGAGATGATTCACCCCCACCCCATCATTTGGGGACTTCCATCTTAGCAACAGTGGACAGTGAAAGGGGCAAAAGGGGCCCTGGGCCTGTAAAATCCACACAAGTGCAACTGAATGCATAGCTAAAAAGTAGTAACAGTAGTTTGCTGAGACCAAAAAAAAAATCAGATGCAAGGAAATCTCATTTTATAAAATAAAAATTTTTGTTTATTTATTTATTCTTGAGAGACAGAGAGAAAGAGAGGGTGCATAAGCAGGGGAGAGGCAGATAGAGGGAGACAGAGAATCTCAAGCAGGCTCCACACTGTCAGCAAGGAGCCTGAAGCAATGCTCGAACTCACGAACCATAAGAGAATGACCTGAGCCGAGACCAAGAGTCAGATGCTTAACCAACTGAGCCACCCAGGTGCCCCTATAAAATACTATTTTTTTAAAAAGCAAACTTGGGTCTGTTTCTCTAGCCTGCATCCACAGGCCTAGTAATAGAGTATCTGGAGATGGGGTATACTGGAAGCAGACAGAAATGTCTCAACTCCTACTCCCCACCATGTGAGCAGGGACCTAACAAAGTTGAGGGAGGTCTCTTTTATGGAGAAACAGCCTCCCTGTCTATATAACTAGCTCATTATCTCCAGCTTCATCACCACACAAAGACATTCCTGCCTTCTGTCCCCCATTATAAGTAACTGTTTCCTTTTCAAGATTTTTAAACTTTTGATATTTTTAAGGAGTTCATGAGCTCCTGGCATGTCCTCCTCTTTCTCTTGGGCCTTATGAGGTCCTAAACCCTCTTCCCCACTCTGCTGGAGACTGCTGGACAAATTACTTAATTTGCCTTGACACACAGGAGATCCTTCAAGCCTCACCCTTCCTTATGGGGTATGACAAGGCTCTTAGAAATCACATTAAAAAGTGTGCTGAGATCCCTAGGCAAAATGACTAATATAATGTGAATGCTTTAAAGTTCTTCACTGCAGTGGTGTAAAAGGTAAATCTCTGGCTATTCGGTACAGACATGAGAAAAAATAAGCACTATAGTAATTATATTTCTTATTTCCATGGGATAAATCTACAAAGATGCAAAGTGAGGTAGGAACCCTGTGGAAGAAATAAAGCAACTTTTCCATGGCTGCCTTATCTACAAAACTAGAAGCCCGGTGGTTAGTTCCCTTAGTAAATCCACTGGAAAAAACAGTTTCCTGACCTTCAGAAAAAAAAATTAATCATGTTCTCAGTCATATGATGACCCCAATGTTCTTCAAAATGTCATTTATGAAATTGCCTATTGCATTTTTTTGTATTGCTTTAACTCAATGGAAAAAGATTTAAATAATTAATCTCTTCCTCTGGATCCCAAGGACTCAGTGAAGAAGAAGAAAGAAAAGGACGAGTCAGAAGAAGAGGAAGAGGAGGAGAAGAGGAGGAGAAGGTGGGGGGGAGGAGGAGGAGGAGGAAAAGAAGGAGGAGGAGAAGAATGGGACATGAAACTGTAGCATAAAGACAGCTACAAGCTCAACAAAATTTGGGATTTCTGGGAGAAAGCCTAGAGAACAGGTAATACCAGAAGAACCTAGATCCCAGTTCAAATCTAAGCAGTCTTCATACCCTCCTTTTTGTAATTTTTTCTCTTTTTCTCCAGAAAATGGTAACTTGATGTCATACTATGGACATGTACTTCATGATATGAGTTCCAGCCTCCAAAACAAATTTTGGATCCTCTTTTTATGCAGTCTTATTATAGAGAGACCCATTAAAACTGTCATTCCCATTCTCTAACATTTTAAACTGTATCCAATAACATATAAGCACTGAAAAATTCTTTTTTTAAGAAATGACAAAAAATAAATTAAAGAAATAAAAGAAATGACCACAACCCATTTAAATACCATCATGCACCACTCTTACCAAGTTTATACCACTGTTAGAAAGAAAAATAAATGGCAATAGATTACCATTGTTTAGAAATATTTAATCACAATGCAAGACCATGGACCTCCCCTGCCCTGCCACCCCAGTGTGCCCTACATCACCACATCCGTGTGTATTCCAGCTTTCGTCCACTATAATGAACAGAAGTGTGCACAGACCACCTTCTAACACAATACCACTTAACCAATCCGTGGATTAGTATGTAATCACCAAACTAGTAGACATCCACCTTGCCAATACCAAGCTGACACTTTCTTGAGACTACAACAGCCCTCAGGCCTCAGGCATGATTATGGAGTATTTCCAAGTCACCTCCCAACATGGGACTTTTGATTGTCTGGAAAGTATACCCCTCTACCCCATCTTCCCGACAGAATGAGGAGGACAGAAGTAATGAAAAGAGTATGAGCCGAAAAGTCAAGTAGACTTGGCTTGAAATTCTTCTGTGGCCCACGGCCAGGTACTTCAGATCTTTGAAAGCCCTTCCCATCTGTAAAATGCAGATGGACTGACCTACCACTATAGGTCTGTAAAAGTTAAAGAGTTAGCAGATGTTCCGGAGCAGTGGAGTTGCTACTCAGTTGAATATTCGTTCCCCTTCCTATTCATCCCAACAGGCCTGGAACTTTTTCCCAACAGAAGGGAACATGACTTTTGCAAAGCACCCAGAGCAATATTTTAAAATATTTTAGATTTAGAGCTTCAAGCTTAAATTGGGCAGTTTGTATTTGCCCTAAGTCATGTTGTTTTCTGTTTATATTTTTCTTTTTATTTATATACAAAAATAACCTAATAAAAAGGATAAAAGGCTTCCTGGACATCAAACAGCTCTTACAAAACAACATTTTCATGATTTAAAAGTGGAGAGAACAAGAGCATGTGGATTATATTTCTCTTAAAATACATATGTGAAAAACTGCAGAAAGAAAGCACGTTTGGGGTTTTGTTACACACCAAGCATTTCAAGATGTTTAGTAAACCCAGAACGCAGCTGTATTTGTACACCCCCGATATAAACGGTCAATGGTTTTCTACTGCACTTGGCAGCCAGGCACACTGTGCTTGCCGCTCCTTATTTTGCCTTGAGAGAGAACGAAACTTGCCCTGTGGTGGCGATCTGCCTTAAAATAAAGCAGTGTTCTCAAGGTCACGCTAAGCAATAAAAATCACCTGTAAGTGAAGAACTGACTGTGACCAACTTGATCTTATAAAAAATGTCACATTTAGCATAGCTGACAGCCAATTAGTTTGAGTAGAGATTGGAGAATTCATGGCAAAGTTTTAAAAGTAAACAAAAGTGGTGCTTTTTAAAAACAATGGTATTGGGGCATTCTGGACGGCTCAGTCGGTTAAGCATCTGACATCAGCTCAGGTCATGATCTCACAGTTCATGGGTTTGAGCCCCACATCGAGCTCTGTGCTGACAGCTAGCTCAGAGCCTGGAGCCTGCTTCGGATTCTGTGTCTCCCTCTCTTTCTATTTCTCCCCTTCTCATGCTCTGTCCTCTCTCTCTCTCTCTCTTTCAAAAATAAATAAACATTAAAAATAAAACAATAAATAAAATCAATGGTATATATTTCAAATGCTCCTTATTAAGATAAGGATATGTTGAATGAAATACAGATGATGAGATCGTGATATCCATATAAATCCCAAAACTTTCCAATCTTGACCTCTACAGCCTGACAAAAGTACCATGTTTTGACACAATATAATAAAGACATTTATGACAGCATTACCAATTCAACTGAAATTGGGCTTTGACCACCATCTCCCACACTACATTTAAGGAACACCTTATAATGCTCCCTTTGAAAAATCATTAGGCTTGCCCATGGAAATGTATTCAGATTCCAAAATTTCTAGTATTTTCCCCTGCTTGTCATGCTTCTAGGTGTATATTTGTATGTGTGATAGATTGCAGTTACATTTTACATACCTACCAATATTTGAATAGTTTTCTACATCAATAATAGGATATGAAAAAGGTGTACAGATAAGTTGTGTCTGATCTAGAGAGGTAATTACAGAACTTCTCTGATTAGAAAGAAAAGTAGAATTATGAAAAACTGATGCAGTCACTCTAGAAAACAGTATAGAAGTTCCTTAAAAATTTAAAATATAACTACCCTATGATCCAGCAATTGCAATACTACATAGTTAACCAAGAGATACATGTGTGCTGTTTTAAAAGAGTACATGCACCCCAATGTTTACAGCAACACTAGCCAAAGTATGGAAAAAGCCCAAATGTCCACTAATGGATGAATGGATAAATAAGATGTGAGAGATATATATATACACACATACACATACAATGGAGTATTACTTGGCAATCAAAAAGAATGAAACCTTGCTATTTGCAGCTACATGGAGGGAACTAGAGGGTATTATGTTAAGCGAAATTAGTCAGAGAAAAACAAGTATCATATGACTTCACTCATAGGAGGACTTTAAGATACAAAACAGATGAACATAAGGGAAGGGAAGCAAAAATAATATAAAAACAGGGAGGGGGACAAAACGTAAGAGACTCTTAAATAGAGAGAACAGAGGGTGTTAGAGGGGTTCTGGGAAGGGGAATGGGCTAAATGGGTGAGAGGCATTAAGGAATCTACTCCTGAAATCACTGTTGCACTATCTGCTAACTAATTTGGATGTTAATTAAAAAACAAGTAAATTGCTTAAAAAAAAGAAATAAAAGTATAGCTATTTTGAAAAGCACCTTAGTGTCTCAAGGTTTAGGATTATATATTGTAGCATATATAAAATAATTACAATACAAAGAAGGAAATTATTCTTGACCTTCAAGAGCAACTTCATAAAATATTTCCCTTAACCTTTATTTAGGAAGTTTATTGATAACACACTTTTATATGGCCAGATACGCAGTTCCTTATTTTTCGGAGGCTGGATATTTCTTAATTCTGATCCTAGCAAGTATACACTAGAAATGGTGAAAATTTTCTTTTTAAAACTTATGTTCTCATTTTGTAATATATCACTGCATATCACCCCTGTACAGAGGTGCATGACACTATTGAGTTGTATCCCTCATGCATTCATTTATTCGGAAAATTTCTTTCTAATGTTAATAATAGGAAAAGGATTTTCTCTCCTAAAGAACTGATGTGCTTTTTTTGCAGGAAAGTAAGAACAACAGAGCTTTACTACAGACTGCAGGAAGTCTTACTGTCAGGAAGCCCAGACATTAATACAATATTCAAAGGCAATAACAATTTTCCCGGTTCCCTGGGAAAATTACTGCCTTCCTCCTACTTTTTCTGACCTTGGTTTTGACTGTACTATTGGATTATAAGGCACTTCATATCAGGCTTTGCCAAATGGATAGAGGAATAAATCATTAAAATATATATGTTTGTTTTCACACAGACACAATTATCTCCCCCCTTTTTTTCTCTCCATTTAACAGAGAGTAAGTTATGTGATGACAGAGAGGAAGTAGTTTGTGAGGAGAAGAGAATTAATCTCACAACTACATCTGATTCCAAAAAGAAGAATAAGCCAAAACTTTCAGATATAAGATCAGATTTGGGGATCAAAAAAATGTCCCTCGTAGAAAACAAAGCAGATGGTGACTCTACCTTGTTACCAACCCCATCTGCGAGCCGTGGCTTATGAAGAGACGGTTGTCATGACAATAAGCATTTGAGAAGAGTTCTGGAGAAGCTGATGGATTAAAGAGTGTCTCCTAGCTTCCCAATTTTTGAAACACACACACACAAAAAATCACCCCCCCCCATCCACCAAATAAGCAATTCTATTACTTCTCGTATTGGCTATAATTATTCTCTATTGACAGTATACATTTTTGTATTCTCTCATCTCAAAATCCTCCTTGGAAGGACAGAAAAGCTATTTACTCTGATACGGCATAGCTTGAAGGTAAACTAGTCTTTTATTTTTATTCAGCAAGGGCAACTGTATTAACTACAGCTTAATTTTTTTTTTCCTTACAAGCTCAGAAAAAAAGTCAATTTTGACTTAACTGGAAAGAAGTGGGGGAGGGAAAGTAAAGGAAATTACTTTCCAGTTTCTGAGTAGATTGCAAACTACAGAAGGAAAAAAATTAATAAACTATAAAGTAAAGTACTTAAGCCTGTCCTTTGACGTGCTCGGCAAATGCACAGGAAGGCCGGCACTGTGGAGCGGGGCAGGTTCGCTCGGAAAGAGCATAGACTGGCTGTGTTTGAAAAGTCAACAAGCACTTGTACTTTGGAACATACATTTTTTCCTGTCTACCTAGAAGCAGACCTACAGAACTATTTCAAATCCTATTGTCAGCAGTCTGAGTTTTCCAGATAACTGTATGCTCCTGGGAAACACTACAAATGTCAACACAAAGACGGGGAGGGAAGGAGTCCATTCTTTTTAGGCAAGTCCCTCAAATAAATGGACAATGATGATTCCCTCCTATCTCCACCCTGCGTAAGCCCCTCAATGAAACCCAAACTGATGATTATCTTACAGTTTAAGGACTGTACTGTCTCTCTCTCTCTCTCTCTCTCTCTCTCTCTCTCTCTCTCTCTCTCTCTCTCACACACACACACACACACACACACACACACACACACAAGCATTTGCTAGATGAATACCTGTTATTGCCAATGACCCGGGGACATCTATTTCCAGAATGAATTAGGAGCACAAAATAGGCTTATTCTCTCATTCTCATACTTAAATTCAGAATGTTAAAATGAGTCTTGCAAGGCAAAAACTCCAAGAAGAAACAGAAATGCTGAGTATCAAGTCACATAACAATACTGCCTCTGAGAAACTTGAGGCCAAGGTACAGGACCCCATAGGATGGCAGCCCCCAGTCTCAGGCCAGTGAGGATCTGAGAGTCTCACAAACATACGGGGGATTTATGTTAAAAAGCTTGCTTCTGGGGCACCTGAGTGGCTCAGTTAAGCATCCAACTTCAGTTTGGGTCATGATCTCACAGTTTTGTGGATTTGAGCCCCATGTCAAGCTCTGTGCCAACAGCTCAGAGCCTGGAGCCTGCTTCAGATTCTGTGTCTCCCTCTCTTTCTGAGCCTCCCCCACTTGTGCACTCAATCTCACAAAAATGAATTTTTTAAAAAGTTAAGAAAATTTTAAATAACAAATAGTTTGCATCCTCCCTTTCAGTCTTCCCACAACTTCCCACCCCGCACATTCTCTCCATTAAGCTACATAAATTATGGCCCCAGAGCGAAAAAACAACAAAATAAAGGAGAAAGAATTATTTCAGCTTCTTCCATCCCAGATCTGAAGTCAGTCAACACTGACCTTATTTACACCATTGAAGAGAAAAACCATAAAAGAATTAGAAAGTCAGAGACTATTTTCCCGTAAGTCATGGTAAATCTTTTTATAAGCGCAGCAGATCTTGCCAGGCCGTTAAATAACCATGCTAAAAATAAAGTGGGTAGCTAGGAGAATCTATAAGAGAAATTCCCTAAATGCTAATTACCTTCAAAGCAAGAACTATTTCATTTCTTATTAGTTCAACATGGTCTTTGGCTTGGTACTGGCTCTCATTAATAGTGTTGACTTCCTAAGGATTTCAACAGGAACTATAACAATATTTCCTAATAAAAATAAACAGTAACTGTATTAGTTTTGTAGAGCTGCTATAACAAAGTGCCACAAACTGATAGCTTAATAAAAAACAGAAATCAGGAAATAACAGTTCTGGAAACCAGGAGTCTGAAATCAAAGTGTCAGCAGGGCCATGCTTTCTTCAAAGATACTAACGGAATGTCTGTTTTATGCTTTTCTCTTAGCTTCTGGTGTTGCTGGCAATCATTGGCATTCCTTGGCTTATAGATCCATTATTATGGATTAGGACTGGCACCTAATCCAGAGACGTAAGACTTCCTTAGATTTCTAATTCACGTCCCGACAGCATACCTAATGGGAAGGGAGGCAATGCAACAGAGGGACCAGCAGTGTGGCATGATCTTGAAACTGTTTCTAGACCAGAACACACAAGAGTACAGAAAGTAGAAGAGAAGAGTGATCAGAAATGTGACTGTATGAGGAAGCATGAGTGCGGGCTGGGGGGAGTGTTAGGAGGCTTTGGCTTCACCCTTGGGAAGAAGGAATGTACGGCCACTGAAGCATTTTAAAAACAGAAGTCTTAGCTACAGTGGAAGAATGGAGAAGGAATAAAAAGAGACCCATTCCTGAGATATCAAAGAAGAATTAACCAAATTTAACAACTAAAGGATGAAAAGAGGGGGAGAAGGAGTCAAGGATCTCTTAAGTGTCTGGCCATTGTGATTGTCCACTGTGATGGGCATATATAATAAGGAAGAGAAGGCTCATGGGGAAGGCAGTGAGCAGTGCCAGCTTGAAAATATTTAGCCTAAACTTCCCTGTAGAGCAATGATGGAGAAAAGTCTAGTAGATTGCTGAAGGCTATAAAGCCAAGAAGCCTGGGCAGCCTCAAGTCATAGATTGGGTATGACCAGGAAACAGGTAAAAGCTGAAATCAGTGGGGATGGGTGGTACCACCTAGAAGGGGCAAAGAGAGAAAAGAGGCAAATATATCATGAAAAATGCCAATGCATCAAAGTGATTACCATTTTTCCCTGTACTGAAAACAATGACTTTATTACTTTTACTTAAAAAAAACCTTTTTCCTTTAGACTATTTCTAAAATAAAATATTAATAATAATACAGCATGGGGCTGGCATATGCTTTCCTTTCTTTGTACTTATTACATTCAATGCCATTAAATAGAAATTTAGAAAGGGAAAAATAAACATCTCTTATCCACAGATTTATTCTGAAAAAGATCAACTCTGGCCATGCATGTGAATTTTTGTAAAAATACTTTCAATAATAAGAATTCATAAGTGATCTCTTAAGCATTCCCACCTGGGGTGATGCAACACTTCTACTTTCTCGCATTAGGGGATTAGCTTCAGAAAATCACCTATGTTCCTCTTCTCTAATCTAAAAAGAGTTCTGAGGGGAGGTAGGTTCTCAGCTCCAAAGAGCGTCCTGCAGCTGGAGGTCTGAGCTGGTGTCCTCCATGTCCTCCCTCCCCACTGTCCTTCTGAAGGTGCACTTAAGTGGCAAATGCAGCCTGGACTTAGCAATGATGTCATTCATGCCTCCCAGCAAAACTACACCAGATTCCTCTTTGGTGGGGTGGAGGGAGGAGGAGAAGCTGAATGTCACTGAGCTGTCCTGAGGAGTGTCAGCCTTGAGATGGCCATGCCTTCCCCTAAGGGAAATGAACAGAACCACTGGGACAGTTTTTTTCACAAAGTTGGCAAGCAGGGTGACAGCGTGGAATAAAATTTGAGGAAAATAAAACTCAAAAATACTTTGCCTATTTTGCATTCTCAGAACTAAAAAGAATGTTGAACCGAATTATTTTTTCTTTCTAAATGGAAGTTTTCTTTATTTTTATAAATAAAAATTAAAGAGAATATCCATAATTTTAGATTAGTCAGATTTCCAATCTACATTACTGTCAGAAAACCAAAGGGAAGAATTTTATTTCTAAATGTCTATACCTATTTATTGTTCTATCTATTTGTCATCTACCTATCTATCTAGTCTTTCTCTTCTCCCACCTATGAAGCAGTTAGGAAATTCTCCAGGGAACAATGGCCTAAAATTCCTCAGCACTCTTTCAATATCTCTTAGTGTTATGGTCAGCTTCCCAAATCAGCTTCCAATCTAGAAAGACAAATTAAGCCAGAAATGGAGATGAGCATGGAGGTGGTTCTTTTGATTCATAGATATCATGCTTATCAGCATGAACCTGTTTTACATTTAACAGTGAAAATATACTCTGTCTTCAAGATTGTAAAATATCTTGTTTTAAGTATTTCACTAAAAAGACAAAACAATACCCCTCCCAAACCAATAGCACATATACCAAATTAGAAGCCAGGTTTATGAATATTGAGCAAAGAAGAGAAGTAGATATCTTTTCTTGGATACAAGGACATAAAGATGCCATCACTGAAATGACATACATTCTTATTCTCTCATGATGACAAGATTAATGAAGGTCCAAGAAGAGAATGGGCTTAATCCAGGAAGTCACTGACTGGGCTCTGGTTTCCTCAGGCAATGCTAGAGTGAAGAAAAGCATGAGCAGAATTACCACTTTCCAGGAAGACCTACTTGTATACAGAGAAAAATGCCTGTTGGATACCTTCTTAGAGTTCCATGTTTCTTAATAGGATCTTTAACATTTCAAACATAAAATGAGGTGGTATTAAGATGCCGTGTGTGTGTGTGTGTGTGTGTGTGTGTGCGCGCGCGCGCACGTGCACATGATGGGAGGGTTGATGGATTTTGCTGAGACCACATTTGCCACTTACTGGGTGTTTGACCTTGGGTGAATTATTTCATCTCTGGCGCCTAGCACAATGTCTCTCTTGATGTGTTCTCCGTGAATATTTTTTGAATGAATGAGTTGTTCTGGACTTCACAGTTACTTCCTCTACAAAGTGGGGATGATAACAATATCCCTGCAGTACATTATGACAACAAAATGTATACAAAGAACCTATCACATTACCTGGAAAATATTGGTAGCCTACAAATAAATGATGCCTGTCATTGCTTTAGTTCCTTCTGTTTTTTTTTTTAAAGATTTTATATATTTAAGTATTTTTAAGTAATCTCTATATCCAATGTGGGGCTCGAACTCACAACCATGAGATCAAGAGTTGCATGCTTTACCAACTTAGCCACTTATGTGCCCAACTTTAGTTCATTTTTTAATAATAAAAGTGGCAAATATTATGCATATGACAAATTATCCTCCCATACCCTGACCATGAGTTTCACCATCTACAAGGCAGAGCTTCAAATACAGTTAAGACAGAGTTCTCAAATATTTTTGTTCAATTTGGAAATCTGAAGTCTGCCGACCTTTTCTGAGAATAAGATTCTAAATGCATGAAATAAAATAGTTAAATTTCACAAAATAAAACCAACTATACTGAAATCCACTTATTTTTAGAAGCTTGGTGTGTCCATAGATGCCAAGTTAAGAACTCCTCATTGGGGAAGAAGAGAAGTCAATGACTTCACAGGTGATCAAAAGCTGTTAGTATTTTCATGCGCATCACAAGGACCTCCTGCCCCTTCCCCCCTTTTTCTGGAATATTCTCGTAAACCTATTGAAAAGCAAAGAGAATATTATTAACTATTGGGAATACTGTCTACATTTGAGACAAGGGGCTCTGGGGTGGGGGGAAGGTTGTAATACAGACCAAGTAAAACAACTGCTATTTAAGAGCACATAAAATCCTTACTTAACTGAGGAATGTCTGAAAATTCATCAGGATTTGAAAACTGAAGGTAAATGGCAAGTCTTAAAGCCATTATTAATTTAATGAATTATAAAATGAATTTGCAATATCAAAAAAACCATTTTATTTCTTTTAAGAGATAGCAAAACCTGTTAAAAAGCAGTTATACATGAAATGGACAGGTAAAATTTCAAAAATACATACTTCTCATCTTTCAAATCTCTCATTAAGATTAGTCAGGTGCATGAGGTTTTCTCTGGTGGCTGAACATAAATGGCCATCTGAGGACTGGCCAGGAGAATCAGAACACCCACCATTATCATTAGCTTCAACACGACCATTATGAGGGGTGGTCATAATGGATAAAGTAAGAACTGTATACCCAGCCCACATCAAATAACTTCTATGTATTCTGTCCATGGCACCTTAGATACTCATAGGACTAGCAATTGATTGCAAAGCCAACCCACCTCAAAGGCGTATAGGTGCATGAAAGGACTGTACTTTGGATAGAATAAGAATGTGAGGAACACCTAAATTTCTGAATGGAAGCTGACAGGAAATAAACAGATCTTAATCATAAATACATGGAGAATCCTAGGTCATATGGGAATTGGTTATATTTGCTTACACAAACCAAGAAGATTGTCTCTATCTGGAGTCTGCAAGATGGTACACGATTAATGACGTGCTTTCAGAAAAACGTAATTGGTTGGTTGTTTGAAAAAGTTTTCTGATTCTTTTTCTCAGCCTTTCCCCAGTCCTAGAAGATACTACCCCTCCAATGTATGACTTCCTGGGTCATCTCTAATTGTGGACTTACTAGGCAGGAAGATGTAGGCTCATTCATCTTTACTTTCCCCCAAAGAACTCAGAACTGCACTTTTCACAAAACTTACATTTGAAAAGATTCTGAATGAATATTAGCAGGGAGCTAAAAGAGAATAGAGAAAAAGAAACAAATTCATGCTGACTTTATTGGCAACTATAGAATCCTAATTTACTAGGCTGGACCTCATTATCTTTGTATATAAATTGTATTTTTACATGTGAGTTTTACCTAAACATTTAATATCCTCCCCAAATTCGGATACTTCAGAGAAATAACAAAGGTAAAGGGACAAAGAAAAGGCCTAACTATATGGAAAAATGTAAAAGAAGTAGAAGGAATAACAAAATTCTAACAAGTAGCAAGAAGGGTCAGGAATACCTTCATCATTTCTGGAAGACTTAAAGTACACTTCCAAGTGCTCTTTCGGGATGATGGCATCTCTAAAGCCATCTCCATTCCCTTTTATTTGCATGGTTTTCTCTTCTGCAATTCTGTCATCCAATGGAGTTTTGACAAAGTGAACACGATTTAAATTTTGAACTCTAACAAAAATCTCAAATCAGTTTTGCCTGGCTAAATGCATAGTCAATGTCAAGAAAGACCCAGAAAGTGGCACAATGGTTGGTTGAAAAACAACTCAGCATCTATCGACAGGATCATATGGTTTTTATCCTTTCTTTTGTTAATGTGATGGATCACATTGATGGATTTGCGGATATTGAACCATCCCTATAACCCAGGAATGGATCCCACTTGATCATGATGGATAATTCTTTTTATATGCTGTTGAATTCGATTTGCTAGTATCTTGTTGAGTATTTTTGCATCTGTATTCATTAAGGATATTGGTCTGTAGTTCTCTTTTTTGGCTGGGTCTCTCTGTCTGGTTTGGGTATCAAGGTGATGCTGGCTTTGTAGAATGAGTTTGGAAGCTTCCCTTCTAGTTCTATTTTTTGGAATAGTTTGAGAAGAATGGGTATTAGCTCTGTTTAAATGTCTGGTAGAGTTCCCCTGGGAAGCCATCTGGCCCTGGGCTCTTATTCGTTGGGAGATTTTTGATAACGGATTCAATTTCTTCACTGGTTATTGGTCTATTCATGCTTTCTATCTCTTCCCATTTGAATTTTGGTAGTGCATGTGTATTTAGGAATTTGTCCATTCTTCTAGATTGTCCAGTTTGTTGGCATATAGTTTTTCATAGTAATCTCTGATGATTGCTTGTATTTCTAAGGGATTGGTTGGAATAGATCCTTCTTCGTTCATCATTTTGTCTATCTGAGTGCTCTCTCTTTTTTTTCTGAGGAGCCTGGCTAGAGGTTTATCGATTTTGTTTATTTTTTCAAAGAACCAACTCTTGGTTTCAATTAATTTTTGACAAAGCAGGAAAGAGTATCCGATGGAAAAAAGACTGCCTCTTTAGCAGGTGGTGCTGGGAGAACTGGACAGCAACATGCAGAAGAATGAAACTAGACCACTCTCTTACACCATACACAAAAATAAACTCAAAATGGCTGAAGGACCTGAATGTGAGACAGGAAACCATCAAAACCCTCGAGGA
>NC_043706.1:131071068-131095847 GCF_006229205.1 Suricata suricatta | reverse complement strand
GAGAGATGGGCACCCTCCTACACTGTTGGTGGGAATGTAAACTGGTGCAGCCACTCTGGAAAACAGTGTGGAGGTGCCTCAAAAAACTATCGATAGAACTCCCTTATGACCCAGCAATAGCATTGCTGGGGATTTACCCAAGAGAGACAGAAATGCTGATGCATAGGAGCACATGTACCCCACTGTTCATAGCAGCAATGTCAACAATAGCCAAAACATGGAAGGAGCCTAAATGTCCATCACCTGACGAATGGATCAAGAAGATGTGTTACATATTCACGATGGAGTACTACATGGCAATGAGAGGGAATGACATATGGCCCTTTGTAGGAAAATGGATGGACCTTGAGGGTGTCATGCTGAGTGAAGTACAGAAACCATATGTTTGCACTCATAGGTCTAACAGGAAAACAGGAGAGACCTAATGGAGAACCAGGGGGAGTGGAGGAGGGAGAGAGAGTTGGGGAGAGAGAGGGATGTAAAACTTGAGAGACTATTGAATGCTGAGAATGAACTGAGAGTTGAAGGGGAAGAGGGAGGGGGGAAAAGAGGTGGTGGTGATGGTGGAGGGCACTTATGGGGAAGAGCACTGGGTGTTGTATGGAAAACAATTCGACAATAAAATATTATGGAAAAAAGAAAAGAAAAACAACTCAGATTCTTGGATACATTTGCTTGCAGCAGTCAGAACTACTCTGCACATTACTTCTCAGGGCATAGTTTTCTCCTGACACGTCGGTATTAAGGGTTGTAATGGGTAATACTTGTCTTCCTGAAGAGCTTACAGCGATAATATCAACCTTTACGGAAACTATGCGTCTTCTGTCTCATTTAGCAACCTTGGGACTGAGATTGAGAGAAACATTCTTTTAAAATTTAAGTGTAAAAAGCATTCTAAATTTCCTCAGGATGCTACAAAAAGAAATTATGTAAACTGAGCACGAGGGTTTGTGAAATTACCTACTGTTTAATTTCTATGTCTTGAATGATCTACTACAGATCTCTTTATTTAGTAGTTGATTGGTAGATTGTATGTTAATTGAATGGAAGAAACAATAAATAAGAAAATGCAGAATCCAGATATATAGCAAAACTGAGTTCCCCAAAAGACTGGTTAAATCTAGTCCTAGCAACTAGGTTTGGGCAAAACAATAAAGAGTGAGATGTTTTTGCATTATATTTTTGTTTTACTTTGCCATTTTGATTTTGTTTGGGCAAGACAAGGACGAGTATTTATATAAGGAGAGACAATATCTGGTTGTGAAAGGTTCCTATTGCCCCATTTTGCTAGCTGTGATCAAATACGAGAATGACACCTTTGGATGGGCTAGAAACCCTCTTGTCTTCAAAGTTCTTTTGTCCTTAATAAGTGGTGAATGGCTCCCTACCTATTTGAAATGACCCAAAAGATCAGCTTCTCTGTACTTCACTCTGAGTGCAACTCTTAAGGATTTTCTCAGGCAAACTAATACACATAACAACGAATTTCACCCTTCAAATATTTATTGAAGACCTATTACATTCAAGGCACTGTACCAGGGACTGAAAGTAGTGTACACTAATTTACTTTGTATGTTGTATATGGACCCCAAAGTTCCAATTCTGCCTTCTCTATATATATGCTTATCACTCCATTTCTAGAAGCAAATGATATATAAAGAGCTATATATCATAGTGTCATACTATAAAAATCAAAATAAGGACTTTAGCACCCAATCCAGAGGCACAAGGCACAAGCTTAAGAGTTTTGGAGAAGAGGAAAGTCAACGGAGACCAGTGTGCTAAGGGAGATGATGGGTACTAAGCAGGGTGCTGATGGGTTTGGTGCATCCCGTCAGACACAATGGAAATGGAAATGAAAATATAGCGACATAAATGAACACAGCAGGGCAGACAAGATGTGCATTTTTATGGACAAAGATGCAAGCACAGACTTACACTGGGTCATGAGCACAACACATCTAGATGATAAGGAGGTAGCTGCCCTGGCTAAATCAGAGAGTGTGCGCTGAGAAGAGAAAATATTTGCTTAGGTGATGTGTACTCAAATTGAATAGAGTCTCAATGCCTTGCTGCAAAGGTTGAATGAGATTCTGTAGTAACCACTGTGACAACTACAGCTGGCAGTTGTGAAGTCAGTTTTACAGGAAAATACCACTAGGTACCGTTACTGGATTTTTTCAAGTTTTTATTTAAATTTTAATTCCAGTTATTAACATATGCTGTAATACTAGTTTCAGGAGTAGAAATGAATGATTCATCACTTATTTATAACACCCAGTGCTTATCACAAGTGCCCTCCTTAATCCCCATCACCCATTTAACCCATCCTCCCAACCATCCCCCCCTCCCCTCCAGTAACCCTCAGTTTGTTCTACATAGTTAAGAGTCTGGCTTATGGTTTGCCTCTCTGTTTTGTACCCTATGCTGTTCTGTTTCATTTCATCTGTTCATTTCTTGAATTCCACATATGAGTGAAATAAGATGATATTTGTTTTTCTGTGACTGATTTATTTTGCTTAGCACAAAACTATTTTGTCATTGCAAATAGCAAGATATAATTCTTTTCCTTGGCTGAGTAATATTCTATTGTACATATATGACCTCGTCTTTATCTAGTCATCAGTCAATGGGCATTTGGCCTCTTTCCATAATTTGGCTATTGATAATGCTTCTGTAAACAAAGGGTACATGTGTCCCTTTGAATCAGTATTTTTATATCTTTTGGGTAAATACCTAGTAGTACAATTATTCAGCTGTAGGGTAGTTCTATTTTTAACTTTTTGAGGAACCCCCATAGTCCAGAGTGACTGTACTAGTTGCATTCCAGCCAACAGGGTAAGAGGGTTCCCCTCTCCACAACCTCATCACCACCTGTAGATTCCTGTGTTGTGGATTTTAGCCATTCTAACAGGTGTGGGGTAGTATCTCATCATGCTTTTGATTTGCATTTACCCGACAATGAGTGATGTTGAGCATTTTTCATGTGTGTGTTAGCCATCTGGATGTCATCTTTGGGAAAATGGCTTTTCATGTCTTCTGCCTATTTCTTGACTGGGTTATTTGTGGGGTTTTTTTTTGGCTGTTGAATTTGATAAGTTCTTTATAGATTTTTGGATACTTACCTTTTATCAGATAGTTATTTGCAAATTTCTTCTCCCGTTCCATAAGTTGTCTTTTAGTTTTGTTGATCTTTTTTTTTCCTGTGCAGAAGCTCCATTATTGCTTTTGTTTCCCTTGCCTCCAGAGGCATGTCTAGCAAGAAATTGCTACAGCTGAAGTCAAAAAGGTTGCTACCTATGTTCTTCTCTAAAATTTTGATGGCTGTAAGTGGGATGTTAAAGTCTCTTACTATTATTGCATTATTATCAATGAGTTCCTTTATGTTTGTTATTAATCATTTTATGTATTTGGGTGCTTTCAAGTCGAGGGCATAAATGTTTACAATTATTAAATCTTGTTGGCTAGACCTCTTTATTATGATATAGTGCCCTTCTTCATCTCTTGTTACAGTCTTTGGTGTAAAATCCAATTTGTCTTGGCACCATCCCCATGCCTCATACCAGAAAAGGGAGTTTGTTGCTTAGCACTGTCTGGGAAGCGCTCTAGAAAGACCAAAAAATCTTCCGTGTGTCATAGTCATCCCTCAGATTCCTGCCTTCACCCTGACTGTGTGTGGGCCACCTGCCAACCCAGCAGTACAGTGCACTTATGTTCTGTCCCAGGCCAGCTGGCTGAGTTTTAAGACTCCAGACTTTAAGGATTTGGTGTGGTGGAGACCCACACTGGTCCTCTGGGGGAGGGTCTCACTGTGCTGGGACAAGTGCTGGTTTGTCCAGGAAGGACGGTCACACCAAAGTACAAGGGGGTAGATTTTGGAGGAAAGAGCAGCAAGAGCCAGTGTCCAGGTTAGCCGCCCTCAGCAGGTGTCTCTGTGCCTATGTTGAGGGGCCGTGGGGAATAAAGGTGCCCGCTAGGTCTTCTGTCTGCAGAGAGACAATGCCACTTCTCCCAGATGTGCTCCAAGGAGAAACCATCTTGCCTAATGTCCTGGGGACCCTCAGATCACACCACTGTCTGCTACTGAGCTATCTGCCCTCCTTCTCCACAGGAGCACTGTAGCACCCACCGGACTCCATCCCAGCCACGCTGAGCACTGGGTGTTATGTGTAAGTAATGAATCATTCAATTCCACTCTTGAAACTGATATTACACTATATGTTAATTCCACTATCTGTTAACCAAATGGATTTTAAATGAAAAATTGAAACAAACAAAAATATTAAAAAATGAAAAAGCCCCTGCCCCATTGGGTTACTATGATAAGTAAATGAATCAATAAATAAATATGAAGCTTTTAGAACAGCTTCATTATGGTTCAAAGTGATAGAATCAGTTTGGTTCAAGGTGACAGAACAAGTTTGGTGTAAAAGAAGTTTTGCCTCTAAGATAACAATTTGTATGAAATAAATGAAATAAAATAACAAGTTAATTTTTAAATATTTAACCAAAATGTGTATAACTGGAAAACAGAAATAAAGGACACAGCGTGTTTAGAATTGTAATGTTGAACTTTAAAAGATCCTAATCAAATACTAAATATGCATTTTTAAGCCATAATCTTACTTCAACCATAACTTCTCATCTGAAAATTTTTCTTAAATATAGGTTTGCACCCCTACAAAAATTGTGTACATTTATCTTTTGTATCTCTAGCATACTTTCTGACACATAAGTGCTCAATAAATTTTCAGTGGATGGATGGGTAGATGAAGGAAGAAACACAAACAGTTAAGCAGACCAGTAATGAGAGGCCTGTAGAAAGGAAGGTATTTGGTGTGAACTATATCACACAGAACATCCGGATTCAAACTGAATACTCTCAGACTTTTTCCAATAATAAGACTGTCTCTGTGACCTTGGGCAACTTATTCAATATCTCTGATCTCAGCTTCTCCATTTGTAAAAATAGTGATAATAAAAGTGACTCATATGGTTGTTGGAAAGATTAAATAAATTATTACGTATGAAGCATTTATAATAATACTTGTCAAAGAGCTGGCATCCAAGAAGTTATTAACTATTACCAATATTGTTATTTTGCAGTATAAAAATTCAAGAGAGATCTAGTACCAAATTTCTAATATTCCTTCATCGAGAAAGAAAAAGGAGTACCAAATTAAGAGACAGTGTGGTCTATGGTAAGGCAAGGGAGTACATTCTAGCTTCTCTATTAGATAGCTGTGTGATTTTGAGCCAACCACCCAATCTTCCTAAACCTCTATTTCCTTAACTGTGTGCAATGGGGATAAGAACACACACTCTACTTGCTGCCACATTGTTGAAGGTCTAGTTGAGATACTAGACAATAATGCAAGTGGTAAATTTCTAAATTCTGTGTATATATAAGGAATCACAGACCAGGAAATGGAGTCAAAGCCAGAGAACTAGAGAAGAGAGTTCTCAATAAGGATCTGGGAGCTGGACCTTGTCCCAGGAGCTCCGGAAAAAATCATGCATCCTTCCGTTGGCTTGCTTCCTTTGTGTAATGACTTTTGTGACAGCCAGGAAGCTAGGACTCATGAGAAAGGGTAGGTTCTGTTCACGTGGTCTGTGCTAGGTCTGACCCAGAGAAGAGAAGATAATATTAGATCAACACATCTTGTTCCATACCTTGCTGGCTCTACACAAAGGTGTTGGGTGTCCTTTTGGATAATATGACAGTAGCACTTTTCAGTTGAGTGTGGTTTTATTATTTCAATGGAGTTCAAGATGGATCTCCACTTTCAGATGGGTAGTTGCCCAGGACAACTATATAGATAGATAGAGATACATAGATAGATAGATAGATAGATAGATAGATAGATAGATAGATAGATAATGTGTGTGTATGTTTATATGTACATAGTATATGTATGTATATGTGCATGTACATGTATATGTATATGTATTCACACACACACACACACACACCTCAGCACCTCAGATTGAAGAAGAACCAGATTATCTGATTCATAAATTAATGGCCTAAAATTTTATTAACTCACTTTTATCACGGAATACTGTTCTCCTCATTAAAGGTTCTTTTTTCTCTTCATAATTTCAGTTTTTAAAATGAAAGGGGAAATTATTTTCCCTCATACCAACATTTTGCAATGCAAGCAAAATCACTAAAATTAGTAAACCAGGTATGGTTAATTGCACAATTCAATGTACTCTCGTGTGGACACTATACATAGTAAACAATATATAGTACATCAGACATGTTTACAAAAAACTAGACACTCTCTACTATTTCAGGCTTAACTACCTTGTTAATCTGCTTCTCTTCTCCACCACTGCGGTAAATAGCCAGATAAATAACTCAATGAAATGAGGAAGTGTCCCTCCCACAAGCCACAAGTTATCATTCTTAAAATAGAAATAAGCATACTCAGGAAAACTTAAACATTTATCTCCTCAAAATTTTTCAGTGGCCCACAACCACTTACTGAATAAAATTCAAATTCTTGAAGAAACTCAACATCTTCCCATTTCTGCCCTGACTACCTCACCAACATTATCTCCCCTATCTTCTTTCAAACTCTAAGCTACAATGTCTTTGGCCCCAGAAAAGCCTCTCCTGTATCCCTAGAATATGACAAGCTATTTATTTCTGCTCTTCTACTTCCATTCAAAAAACTTTTTTTTTTTTTTTACCTTTCATGTGCTGGACACTATAAAAAATATCAAGATCTAAATATATTTTTTTAGCGAGAAAGAGCACAAGTTAGGAAGAGGGGCAGAGGGAGAGAAAGACACACACAGATTGAGACAGAAAGACAGAGAGAGAGAGAGAGAGGAAAGAGAGAGAGAGAGAGAGAGAGAGAGAGAGAGAGAGAGAGAGGGAGAGAGAGAGAGAGAGAGATTGTTAAGCAGGATCCATACTCAGTATGGAGCCTGACAGGGGCTCAATCCCATGACCCTGGGATCATGACCTAAGCCAAAATGAAGAGTCAGACGCTTAATCAACTGAGCCACTCAGGAGCCCTAAGAAAGAGCTAAAAATGAATAAGAAAACATGGATAAAATTTGAAAACATGCTAGTGAAATAAGCCAGGCCTAAAAGGATAAATATTGTATGAGTCACCTACATGAGGTACCTAGAGTAGTCAAATTCATAGAAACAGAAAGAAAATTAGTGGTTACTGGGAACTGTGAGGAGAGAGGGACAGCTATAATAGTGAGGAGCTGTTGTTTAATGGGTTCAGAGTTTGTCTGAAATGAAGAAAAGTTCTGGAAATGGATAGTGGCTGCACAATGGTATGAATGTACCTAATGCCATTGAATTGTACACTTAAAGTGGCAGAAATACTAAACTGAATGTCTTATTTATATTTTATCACAATAAAAAAAATAAGCATAACAAAAAATGAATAAGGCACAATCTTTGCTGTCAGAGTTCACTTTGTCACTGGGGTGAGCAGACAACCATAAAACAAAATGATAGATGCAGTAATACTTTCCACACTTTCCACATTTCCATACTTTCCACACTTCATGGAAAAGTTTCCCTGGATGAGGCGATTGCCTGTTCATGTCAGCCTCATAAGACTGTAAAGCAAATGAACCAGGAGTTTGAAGATGTTTAGAAAGGGAAGATGGTGGGGACAAGGTGAGCGGGAAGAACAGCAGAAAGAGCACAGTTGTGCAGTGGGGCAGCCTGAGAGAGAGAAGGCGCTAGGTCTGTGCACACACACAACATACACATACTCTGTAGATGCACGTTAGTGCCACAGAGGCATGAAGCAGAAGAGGTACTTTTATTCATAGAATCATATCCACCACATTGTCCTTTACCTTTCTGCTCCTGGCCCTTCATGCCATCTAGACAAATCCAAAATATCTTCCAAACACACTTTCATGGCCAGTTTTCCTGTGAAATTTTCTCTTTCTAAGGTGATTCGTGATTATCTCCTTTTCTCTAACATCTCATAACATTTCTTCTACCACTTGTTTTGTTCCTAATCATACACTCTTTTGGGGTTTTATATTCCCTCAACAGTACTGTGAGCCCCTTGAGGCCAGAAACTATGTATTGTTTTGCCCCTCACAGCACCTAGCAGGGGAGATTTGAAAATTACTTCTAATAAATGTTCTTGGAGTTGAATTCTTCTTAAATTTCCAACTCCTTTCTTCCAAGAAATAAAAATGAAACTCAAACACAAGTCTAGAGAAGAAATGCTTCCTCCTAAGAAATAATTCATATATGGATACAGAGATTCAAGAACACCAAGGCTACACTAAACAGTGATTCAAGTTCTCCACATATCAGAGTTATGCAAAAGTCTATCAGTATTCTCTCTGTCATCACAGAAAATCAGGAGCCATAGATCCTAAGAAATTAATACAGCATCAGTACGGAGCTAATGTGAAATAGGCTTTTTGTTTAGCATTCTCCTTTAAAACATAAGTCTCCTAAGAGGACCATCATAGTCAAAAAGTCAGTGCATTGGTAGAGTTATGCAATTGGATTTAGAAGATACGGTTGTGAGATATCTAGAAACCTAAATAAACATAAGGGAGGGGGTAAAGTGCTTTGTTTACAGTTAAGCAGTAGTGTGTTAAAATTTAGAGAAAAAGAAACGAATTGACATCTTTATTTAAAATTTTGACATTCTGTTCTTGCATTAATTTTTATTTTTCTAATATTGTGTTAAAATACTCTTTGTCCTGAGTACTGAGTTTTTTTGACTCTTCCTTAAATTTTGTGCCAGAGGCAAGTGCCTCATAAATCTCACCCCAGTCCTGCCCGTTATGAAGAAAAATAAGGGCACCCACCAAATTTTCATACTATACACATTCTCATCAGTCATATAACTTTAACACCTACCCACCACATCTCACCACACCACACACATGAATAACACCCTTGAAAACTGAGGCAAGGAAAACCTGACCAAGAGAATTAACTTACTATGTCTAATTGGGGCAAGCAAGTGCCCCAATTTAAAGCTTTTTATTGTTTCCCTGTTTAACATAGTATAAGGCCTATATCTGGATGGGAAAGCTCTTTCCAAAGATCCCCTGATGACTTTGTCTATAGTTGATGCTCATTTTCAAGGATGGATGGTAAGAAGTCATGGTAAGAAGTCGTGCAGTATAAGCATCCCACCAGCATGGAGACACACTGAAATGCAGTCAGGTCGCAGTGAGCACATATATGCTCCTGCTGAGTAATGTGCTTCATTTGTTTAGTACTTCATGGTGTGGTATTTATAGACTCAGGGGTATTATATTTTATATTATATCAACCTCATGAGGTCGGAATTATATCTCCCATCTTAATGATGAAGAAACTAAGGATGAACAAGATTAAATTACTTATGCAAAATGATGTAAGGGACCAGTTGTATCCAGGTTTCAGATTGTCTCAAAGTATCCAAGCATGAGAAGTTAATGTAGAACAACATTTAAAATAGAAGAAAAAAATAGGTTTTCTAAATATTTGTTAAAATTGCCTGAGATTTCAGCAGGAGTATATATTACTTTGCAGCTACAAGTATGCTATGAACACAGCATATGTCTATAAGAAATGATGTGGCTTATTTAATTTAAAAAAAAGGCATCCCCCATTCTGAGATGAAGAAGCAGAAACGGAAGTAATACATGCAAACAGTAGCTCACCAGTGCTCAGATTATACAACCCAGAGCAGACTGTAGGTACTGGAGCCAAACTGTCTACTCGGGCACAGCTAGGATATCATAAGAGCAGTAAAAATCACTTTGCATTAAAAAAATTCCACAGTTGTACACATAGGTACCATAACTGTTGATTTTAGCTTAGCTTTGAGTGCCAAAATTGCTCAGTTACTTTATTATTTCTCGTGTTTGGGTTCTCACGCTGAATCCTACTTAGTTATGTTCTCATGGGTTTGAACAGCCTTGGTAGATTTCTACAAAGAGCCTCCGATTTCCCCTTCACTCATATTTCTCAAAAGATGAGAGACTTTCATGACTGATGGGAATTAGTTTTATTAAAAACACCCAATAGGAAAACAGACATACAGATTAGATTTTAGAAAAAGCTTCCTGCAACTAAGAAGATAAGATACCAAGAAACTATCAAAGATGGCAGCAAAAGTCTCCTTTAATGAATATTGGAAAAAGTAAACAATTATTGTGTCAAAAATAATCTTTTGAGAATATTTCTATATGTACCAGCCTGTCCTTGTCTGTGTTTTTCTTTTGTTTCATTTTGTTTTCCAGTTTTTCTGTTTCTTATTTAATTTTTCCTAATCTTCAGGGAGAGTAGGTAAAAACAAAGCAACAGGCAAAATCTACACTAAGTCAACTGAAGAGAAATCTGCACATTTGGGAATTTACTTGATTTTATTAGGGACTCAGAATTGCAAAATAAGCAATATACTGATGACTCTGAGGGTCTTAGACAGCAGCTAAAAGGAGTCAATCTGAATCTAAATCATCTTCTGTCTGTCTAGGAAACAGGTCTAACATCCCAGATAGGTGACAGAATAGCAACCACTCCCACCATTGCCCCAGGTTTTCCAGTAAAAGTGCCAAAGACAGGAATGAATTTGGTGCAATTTTGGTTGACTGCTGAAATGCCAGCAAGTAAATGACTAGTAGATCCTAAATGCAACAGAAAACTTTCAGTATGGGCCATGTCATCTTTTTCAATCACAAGCAATAATAAACATGACAGAACCAAATAGCTTTTTTCCACTGGAAATAAATAAGCAGAGTAAATTTGCTGATAGCTCAAAGAAAAGGTCTTACAGGGAAATCTTGAAGACAAGCTAGAATTCTGAGCTACAGAATCAACAGCGTTGTCGCACACCCAACACCACACCCATAGCCACCTCTCTGAAAAATGGGACTAAATGATACTTAGACTTTAAGCTACTTGAGCTCAGGACTGTAACTAACTGAAGCCCTAACACCTAGTTCATAAACCTGATGTAATGTGCATTCAATAAGTTAGTGTTAAATATTAGAGTCTACTACTGCTACTACTCCACATGCTTTCAAGAGATCAAGTGGAGACTCTTCCCTCTTACTCTCTACTTGGTAAGTTCCTACTGGGTCGTCATGATCTACTTCACTAATTCCTTTCTTAATCCCCCAGGGCTCTCTGCTCATAAATGCCTCTATTATTATATTTATCACACCAAGTTGTCATCATTGAGCTGCACTGTCCAGTGTGATGGCTAGTATTCACATATGGTTGTTGAGCACTGAAAACATGGTTAGTGTAATGAAACTAAAGAATAGAATTTTAGGGGTGCCTGGGTGGCTCAGTCGGTTAAATGTCTGACTTCAGTTCAAGTCATGATCTCACAGTTTGTGAGTTAAGCCCCACATCAGGCTCTGTGCTGACAGCATGGAGCCCAGAGACTGCTTTGGATTCTGTGTCTCCTTCTCTCTCTGCCCCTCCCCTGTTCACACTCTGTCTCTCTTTGTCTCAAAAATAAATAAACCACAGAAAAAAATTTTAAAGAATAGAATTTTAAATTTTATTTAATTTTAATTCAATTAAATTTAAAAATGGATACTTAATTCAGTCCTCAAAAAACCTTTATGTTTATTTTGAAAAAATTAGGTATGTGAATCTAGTTTTTCAACTCTAAAATTTATGAAATCAAAATGCAGATCAAATATTATTTTCAATGAATATTTAACATCCAAATGAGATGTGTTAAGTGTAAAATCAAAGACTTAGTACATAACAAAAAATTCAAAAGGGCTGATGAATAATATTTTATATTGATTACATGTTGAAATGTTAATATTTTGTATATATTGGATTAAATAAAATTTGTCATTAAAAGTAATTTCACCTAAACCACAGAGATATCACCTCACACCTATCAGGTTGGCTACCATATAAAAGACAAAAACTAACAAGTGTTGGTAAAGATGTGGAGAAAAGGGAACCCTTGTACATTCCTCTATTGGTGGAAATATAAATTGGTGCAGCCACTGTGGAAAACAGTATGAAAATTCCTCAAAAAATTAAAAATAGAACTACCATAGAATCCAGCAATCCCACTTCTGGGTACTTATCCAAAGACAATGAAAACATCAATTCAAAGAGATATATGCACCCCTATGTTCACTAAAGCATTATCTATAATAGCCAATATATGAAAGCAACCTAAGTGTCCACAGATAAATAAATGGATAGAGATGTGGTATATATATATGCAATGGAGTATTACTCAACCATCAAACAGAAGGGAGAGCTTGCCATTTTTGACCACATGAATGGACCTAAGGGGCATTATGCTAACTGAAATAAGTGAGACAGAGAAAGACAAATACCATATCATTTCACTCACATGTGGAACTAAAAAACAAGTAAGCAAGCAAAACAAAACAGAAATAGATTCAGGAGACAAACTATTTGGTTACTGGAGGACAGGTGTAGAAATTTAAAAAAATTAATTTCACCTATTTATTTTTGCCATTTTAATGTTACTAATAGAAAACTTTAAGTTACACATATGGCCTGAATTATATTTCTATTGGACAAGCCCCATTCTAGACATTCTGTGAACACTTCATGATATTCAACATGATAAGCATTTTATATATTAAAACTCTTTTACCTACAAGGAAACAGGCTGCTAATGAAGAGTCATTTAACATGCCCAAGAGCACAGTTCACATGGGATTTGAAACAGGTCTTCATAGCACAGACCCCACCTTAATCATATTTGTGTGTTCACCAACTTATAGTAGATAGGCAATGAATTTTCATTGAGTTAGACAGAGTGAATAAATTAAATGGAATTATTTATGTAAATGTAGTTGTAACATATAAAAAAAACCATATGATATTAAAGTCAAGTTTAACATACAGGATGAAAACACATCTGATTTATCTAGAAACACTGCAGAACTCCTTAGTATGGTGTCCACATTTGACTGAAGACATAGGAGAAAAACATACTCATCATGAACATAGAGTGTAGCCTACATCTGAAGCTAACATAACATTGTGTGTCAACTATACTCAAATTAAAAAAAAAATTTTTTTTAAGAGTTTAGCCTAAATAACAACACAGGCTGCTAGGAAACCAGGTGGATGGAGAACAATGTCTACCAAGGACATAAGAAACATTAAAAGACTGCATACATCTGAATTTTTGAAGTCAGAAGAGTTGAAATTGTTCAAACTAAAGCAGAAATAACTTATATGACGTTAGGAAAATCATATTCGTAGGTTTATACTTCACAAGAGTCTTTTTCATAGACATTCTACACATAGTTCACAAGGTCCATTCTACTGGCCTTGATCTGTCACTAAGGAATGTTTATGCTTAAATGTGGATTTATTTTACAAGGGAAAACTCAGGTTCTGTAAGAAGGAGAATATAGAAACTTTACTCTTGAAACTTCCCTTAGATTGGAAGTTTCTGGAATAGCATTTTCCTTACTGTCATTTACTTATCCAACAACAAATTCAATTCAATCCACAAAAAAAATCAGTCAAATGCCTGCTGGGTGCCAGTCACCATTCTAGGTGCTGGTTACTAAAAAAGTGAATAAGGCCATGAATAAGAAACTCCTTCAGACCACTAGTTTTATCATTGCTTTCCCTTCTCACCTACTACTGAAAATTAGTCATTACTTCGGGAATGGCAATCTAGGAAAAAAATAAAACAAGTTTGTAAAGAAGCAAGACAAGAAAAAATACCTCTGAACCTTAAAATGCAAGTATAGAGTGAATGGAGAGACTAGATCTGCTGTTCAACTGCAAATAGAAACTGCTCAGAACATTCTGTGCAGGGCATGAGAAACGAAGCATAACCCTAGTGTAATGCTCTGGTCATTCTTTCTAATCATTAGAAAATAAAATTAGTCTCCAACTAAGACACCTGCAGCCATTTTAAAACTTCAGATGGCTCCAGTTTGCAATCTATCTGAATTTCTTTGAGGCTAGATAGCTTAGACATATTGGATACTCCAAACCACTGGTCTAATTCTGTCCTTAATGGCTACCCCAAAGAGAAAGGATCTTAATAGTAGCTAATTGTGCCAATTAGTTATCTATGTTTCATTTTCTATCTAGAAAAATATTGTAGAATATATAGACAAAAATAGTTTCTGTCTTTTATTTAAGAATAAATACACATCCATTCCTTCATTGCTTCTCCTCTCCTCAAAGTCAAAAAATTGTCCTTGAACAGATGCCAGGCACTGAAAATTACTCAAAGCATTATACTGACACATCAAAGAAAGAAGAAACCAGGAAATTAATTGCAACAATTTCTTTTGAACACTCTAACAAGTGCTTTAACTGGTGTGTAGGAGTGTCAAAATCCAAGAATGCAATAGGGGAGGACTTAGGAGGAAGAATACAAATTGGAACGTAGCTGACCATCTGAATTTATTTTCTTGTCTAGTGAAATTAGCAAGCAATGGGTTCCAAGGAAACCCATCACTTACCAACTAAAGGCTATTTTTTCTTAAGATCCCTTTCCAAAATGTGACAAATCAAAGTATGTTGTGTGAATCTTTCAAGTTCAGACATACACATATTGAATGAAATGGCTGTCACAAAAAAAAAAAATTATGTGCAATTAACTAGGCAATACCATTATACGATTTAGGAAATCCATCCTTCTGATTATTTTTAAAGTTCTTATACAATCCACTGTATAACACAATAAAATATTTCTAATTGAAAAACCAATAGCAAAGATTATGCCTGTTGAGATCACAACACTAAACGCTCATTAAATTCTAAGTCCACGTGCAATTGGCATGTAGAAGGCAAATGTATCCAAGATTTATGTTCCATCATCTAGAATAAAACCAGATTAATCAAGAAAACCAACACTACAGACAGTAGTGAAGAGAAGAAACATTTACCCTGGTTAAAGCAAATCATTTTCAAGAATTTTAGAAGAACTACATGTAATTAATTTTCATTGTCAATCATTTTTATCTATTTATTACAGCAAGTTCCACACTCTGCTTTCCTAATGTGTCACCATACATTTCTGAAAGTAAACTGAAATATGATTTTTTATGATTTTATTTTTATAAAAATAGTTTTATAACATTAAAGTAAGAAGCAGGAAACTGAGTCATGATTATAAGCTATTATTTATTTTATTGAGCTGTTTAAACATGCCAAGACACTAATAAAATCAGAAAGGACCGAACCTGATATGTTTAATAGACAAGTTCAATCCTCCAAAATAACTTTGGTCTATGCCTATCCCAAGAGATGGGATTTTACTACAAATTTTGTATTTATAACGATTATGGGCCAAATGATGCTCCTCTCAAATCTATATTTTCAGGTCCTGACCCCCAGTACCTCAGAATATAGACTATATGGGGAGATAAGACCTTTAAAGGGGTGATTAAATTGAAATGAGGCCATTAGGGGCGCCTGGGTGGCTCAATTGGTTAAGTATCCAACTTCGGCTCAGGTCATGATCTCACAGTTCATAGATTAGAGCCCTGCATCAGGATCTGTGCTGACAGCTAGCTCAGAGCCTGGAGCCTGTCTTCAGATTCTGTGTCTCCCTCTCTCTCTGACCCTCCCCTGCTCACACTGGGTCTTTCTCTCTCAAAACTAAATAAAATATTAAAAAAAAAAAGAAATGAGGCCATTAGAGAGAGCCCTAATCTCCTAAAATGGGTGTCCCTATTAGAGGAAATATAGACACACAGGAGACACTGGGGTGCAAATTCATAGAACCTGTCAAGTTTCATCATCCCCTTCTCAATTTCTACACTATTATTGTCCCATATTTTAGATCTACTCAATTATTTAATCCTTAAACTAGACACTGCTTCATTAGTCAAACCTTATTTTATTTACTTACATATTCCTCATTGGTTCACTCATTGTTCCTCTTTGCATAATCAAACATTCTTTTTAAAAACTTATTTCTTTGGCCTAAAATATATCTTCCAAAATTTCCTTTAGGGATTGCTGTTCTCATCTGATAGTGTCAGATCACTTTTCATTCTGCAAAGACAAGTTTACTATGTACACAATTCTAAGCTGAGGACTATGTTTTCTCAGATATTTAAAATATCATCTCACCAGCGTCTTATTTTTCATCGTTAGTATTGAAAAAACAATCACCTAATAGCCTCTTCCTTTGAAGGTAATCTGGTTTTTTTTTCCTCAGGATGCATTTAAAATAAGATTTATATCTTTGATGCTCTGTCAAACACCAAAATGCATTTTAGTGTGAACTGCATTTTACTTTTTCTGCTGGCAAATGGTAGGCTTCTAAAACCCAAGCATTGGTGCCTTTCAACGTTTCTGGATGATTCTCAGCCATTATGTTTTTTGAATATTGTGTTTTTCCATTCTCTTTACCACCTCCTCTTTAACCTTGATTAGAATTTATTATAACTTCATAGTCGTCCTCCATGTCTCTGAAATTGAAGTTCATTCATGCCATATATCTGTTTTCCTAAGCTTTATTCCTGATCAACTGTCTGGAGATGTTTTTCAGTTCACTAAATTTTCTTCTGCTATATCCATTCTACTGTGTAACCCATCTAATAATTTTTTTCACTAGAATTATTATACTTTTTATTTCCAGGTGCCCTGTTTGTTCTATTTTCAAATCCGTTTCATCATTTTTACAGCTTCTTACTACTTGCTGAAATATTCAATTCCCCCTATTGCTTCTTTTTTTTCTCCATAATATTTTATTGTCAAATTGTTTTCCATACAACACCCAGTGCTCTTCCCCTTAAGTGCCCTCCACCATCACCACCACCTCTTTTCCCCCCTCCCCCTCCCCCCTCAATCTTCAGTTCATTCTCAGCATTCAATAGTCTCTCAAGTTCTGCATCCCTCTCTCTCCCCAACTCTCCCTCCTTCGCTCCCCCTGGTCCTCCATTAGGTCTCTCTTGTTTTCCTGCTAGACCTATGAGTGCAAACATATGGTTTCTGTCCTTCTCTGCCTGGCTTACTTCACTCAGCATGACATCCTCAAGGTCCATCCACTTTCCTACGAAGGACTATATGTTGAAGAATCAGTTTCTTAAAGACTATGTTCTCTGACCACCATATTTGAACTCAGAAATTAATAACTAAAAACAACTAAAATTCCTGTATGTCCCCAAACTACGAGACATACCACTGAATACATGAAAACTAGGTAGATGGAAGAACTTTTAGCCCATAAGTGAAAAGTATTGGTGAAAATTCAGCTTTGGGGGCGGGTGGCAAAATAAAAGCAAAGAATCAGTCCCAATGAAATGGGCTGATGTTTAGGGTAAAATCTCTGTCCTAGATGAAGGAAAGTAAAGGAGCCAATCAGAATGCAAGTCAGAGAAGGCAGCAGAACTGTGCACACTGGTCAGCACACAGATAGGTGGGGGCTGAAGTCACAGCCACAAGGTAATCTAAGTAGGTTAAAGCTTTCTCAAGCCTCTGTCCTTGGAGCTCATTAGCTGCAATATCATTTGTGGAGCTACATTAAGGAACAGTAATCTGTCAACATGCCTTGGATATTGAAGAGTAAAAATCTTTCCTTCTCTGAATTGATCTGGAGATTGGAGCATCCCTCAGTGTGGAAACTCCTCAGTGGATTTGCTTGCAATGAGTTGGGAAGAGCAAAGGCCAAGGATGCAGCATTGATGGAGAACCCCTCCAACAGCAACAGTGTGTTTGCTTGAAGAAGGTGACAGAAGGAGTGACTACCCAAGGGAATGTACTCTTTGTTCTTTGTTCTATGCATTTGTAAAGAAAATGCAAACACTAACTTCAACAGACCTTTTTATCTATTGTTAATTTGGCCTACAATCTTTGTGTGCTTTCATGCTTCATGGTGATCCATGGAATGTCTCTGTGATTTAGTACTGTTATCAGACCAAAGAGGTAGTACTTCTGCAGCCTTCATGCAGAGACTCTCCTCTTTTTAGGTTCTGCACTTTCGTCAGGCAACAGGATGATTTTTTTAGCTTTTCAGTCAATCAACGGCTCAAGCATCTAACAATAAAAGGCATACTGATAGTCTTCATGGGGCTATCTACATGGTGCAGCACCATGCCAGATAGAGAGGACTGTTCACCAAATTAATAAGACATTTCATTCTAAATAGATAATAAAGAACTAATGACTGTCCCAATTACGACAGCTGAATAACAGTTTAACTCAAAATTTAGGAGTTAAAAATATGATTTTATATTGCTTACAATTTTCTGGATCGGGAATTTCAAAACAGCTAGGCAGTTCTTACTTGGGTTCTTTCAGAGTTTTGGTCTGATGTTATGTGGGGTAGAGTTATATGAAGGCTTGTTTAGGTTGGACAGCTAATCTGGCTCATTTACATGGCTAGCCATTGAGGTGGTTTATTCTTTGGGACTGTTGACTAGTGTTTCTATAGGTGGCCTTTTCCAGCATGTTGGTATCTGGACAGAGCCATTACCTACATGGTGGTGGTGTCACCTAAACTAAATGTCCCAGAGAACCAAAAGGACGCTTCATCACCTCGATCACCTGCCCTCACAAGCCACACAGTGGCACTTTCGCTGTAATCCATCCATCAAGGGAGTCACAAGTTCACTTCAACTTAAAAAAAGGAGAGAGATCTTATCTCTTGATGGTAGATTTGTGAAGGTTTGATTTGCAGACATGCTTTAAAGGTGACAAAATGACTGATAGATCATTAGGCAATAAAGATTTATTCTAACTAAATTGAAATGTCCACAGACTTCATTCAGAGAAAAAATGTAGGGATTTCAAAGAACTGAATTATCCATTATTAAGATGTCTTGTAGTAGATTACATTTTCTTTTAATGCATAATTTTCAATAACTATAAAACAGGCATAAAACCAAGAGAAAATTTCCATGAAAATATTTGACTCAAAGAACACCAGTAGAAAATTCATTTACTAAAATGATGTTTTCCTATCTAAAATATAAAGTGTAAACTCTGAAAGAGAATTGATCCCATTCTAACCTGCTACATGGGCCCAGATTTAAATAAACTTAACCTTTACTTACATGGTCAACATTCCACCATGAGAGAAAACCAAATCTCACTAGCCAATGTTTAAAAATCAATCGTCCATATTAAAAAAATTATTTTAATGTTTGTTTATTTTAGAGAGAGAGAGAGAGAGAGACATAGACAGAGCACAAGTCGGGGAGAGGCAGAGGGCGAGGGAGACACAGAATCTGAAGTGGGCTCTGAGCTCTGAACTGTCAGCACAGAGCCCGATGTAGGGCTTGAACTTACAAACTGTGAGGTCATGACCTGAGCTGAGGTCGGACACTTAACCAACTGAGCCACCCAGGCACCCCAATCCTTCTTATTAAAGTGTTTTAAATTGTAGTAGGAATTGTGAGAAGTATTTATAATCTAAGTTAGTGAAACACAATGGAAGAAGACATATTTTCAATTAAAATTCTATGTGCTACTTTTAAAATACATCACTAATGTGTTATTGACTAAATAATTGAGAGTGAATATAAAATGCTGCTGTTGCAGCTGCCTAGATGCTGTTCTTTCCTCTGTTCTTAAAAACAATAGGAAAAAAACACCTTGTGATTATTTCTAGGTGAAGATGTCTACATTAACCATTGTTTATGGACTGTATAAGAAAAAAAATTACACGTATTCATATAACTTGATTATATTTGTGGCACAAACTCATGTATTTATTAAATTGTTTATGAACACACAGAGCTTTCTTTACATTCATAATTGATTAACTTTGTTATTTAGAGACTGATTATTTCTGAAGTTATTTCAGGCATTTTACAATGCTCCAAAGGAGACTCAACATTTCTTTTAAAAGAACATACTTTTTTTAAGTCAATCTTAAAGAGATGCAGTAAGAATTTGAGGGTTATTTTTTCCTGCTTACTTGTTTGAAGATGTGAGTCTTTTAAGAACATGAATAAGGTCATAAAACATATCTTTTCCTTACTTCTCACCATCTTCACCAATATCTAATACGCCTTGCAGTGAAACCCTGCTTCTGTAAACAGAACATGGAATTCATTTGTGAGTAGTGTTTTGGCTTTGTATAGTACTAGCGATAGAAACACTTGGTTTGAAGCCAAAAGATGCTATTTTAGGCTCAGTATAATCTTCCAGCTGTTGTTGAGGAAAGCATGTTTCACTTCCCCACCCATTACACTCACATACTCATCTATACATTTATATTTTGCTGCTTTTTCAAATCCGTGATGCAGCTGCCACAATATGCCTCCTCCTTCTAGCAGGTGGTAAATTATTCTGTGCATAAAATGACATCATTCTCTTTCTTGCAGAAAACATGCCCTCTGAGCTGTGGAGAGGGTAGAACTATTATGGAAAACAAAATTTAGATGAATTTTCCACATTGTAGTTAGTGAAACTACATCATATATTTTAGAGAATCAGCAACTAAAGGCAATACAATCAAGTTATTAATCACATTTGAAAAAGAATCAGTAAAATATAAAGATTTCAATAATTGAAATAGTACTATTTTGCCTTCTTTGGAACCAGTGCTAGAGGAAATGTAACTCATTTGTGTAGCTCTACTCCTAAATTCTCCAACATAAAAAAATGGTGTTATACTTAAAATAATTTCTCAGATTATGAGGTTACATTTCAGTGATGATTTGCTGATATGTTTACTAAGCAAAAGCATAATAAAAATTTCCATTAGAGTTATACTAGCTCAAAGTTTTTCCTCTCAGAAACCTTTTTAATAGTCAATAAAAACAGCTTTTGGCTGGCATTCAATTTTTTAATGAATAAGAAGTATTTAATTTTTTAAAAACCAAGATAAAGTAAGAAATGATGTAAGAAAACACAGATCCAACTGGACTATCTGGTAACTTACCGTAGAAAAGCGAGTCTATAAATAAGCATGTGATATGATATTTAGCCTGAATTAATAATTCCTTTAATAGATATTTTAATTTATCTGACATCGGTGAATCAGCATATCTGTGCAATATAAGTATGTTACATACAAATATCCACAAATGAATCATGTTGATGTAGCAGTATTTTCTTTCATAAATCTGTTCATCTTTTACTTATCTTTAAAAGTCATGAAAAGGGTAGAAAAAGAAATCAATGGTTCTAACCTCTACTTAGTTATAGAGATAATATATACTTATGTGGGTTTTAAAGAGAGTTGGGTTTTCAACACATAAAGATTGTCTGCATGCATTACTTAATACGCAGCAAAAGTATTTCTGGGATAAGAAGAATCTTAAACTTTTCAGAGGTGAAAAAGATCAGTTTTAAATTTACACTAGTGTTTGGAGAAACCAAATGTCCCCAGTAACAAACAGCATTAGGAATGGCTGGCAAGCCTACGAAAGCTAAGAAACATATTCTACGTGGAAGGTCTACTGATTAGCAGAGTGGGAGAAGCTGATACTATGGTTTTGCTAGGAAGCTGTTGACTTATTTATTATATCCTTTATGGGAGATAATATAAGATGTCATGAGAAAATATTTCCAATATCTAACAGTTTCCTAACAAGATGGGCCCACGAAGATGAGAGATGATAGATAGTTGCTACCTGGCACAGGGGAAACCTGTCTGTAATTACAAGTGTTTCTAGTACATCTTTGTTAAATGGTTGCAAGAATTAAAAAACTATTCTTAAAAAATAGTTGAAAGTATCCTCTCTTGACTAAGCCAATAATTACCATGTGAAGCCCATGCTGGAAGTCCTTTAAAATTTCCAGAAATGTTGCATAAAGATCAGACTTAGATTATATTACATAGTAAATGGATAACAGATATATTGTTAGGAGTGATACTTATGTTACATGGAGAAGTATTTCTAAAATTCCACTGCCTTAGGGGCACCTGGGTGGCTCAGTTGGTCAGGCGTCTGACTTCAGCTCAGGTCATGATTGGGAGGTTAGTGGGTTCTAGCCCCATGTTGGGCTCCATGCTGACAGCTCAGAGCCTGGAGCTCCTTTCAGATTCTGTGTCTCCCTCTCTTTAGGCCACTTTTCCACCCATTCTGTGTGTGTGTGTGTGTGTGTGTGTGTGTGTGTGTGTCTCTCAAAAAAATAAACATTAACAGCATCTAAAAAATATATTGCATTGAAAGTCATATTCTTGTAGCAAATGCAAACTGTTCATATAAACAAAAATAAGAAAATAAGACCCTTCCATGATTCTACCAAATAGATGTAACCATCATTATCACATAATGTATATCCTTCCAGCCATTTAAATATATGTAATTGAAGTCTCCAATTATTGGAGTTACAACATTAAGTGTCCTTATTTTTCCTAATAATTACAAGAAATACAGCATTTAAACCAGCCCTCACACTCACAACTCCTTACACACAAAACACATAATCATTTCTTACTGGATAGTACCTTCATTACTGGCATCTTACTCTGATTAGATACTTTTCAAGTACCTTAGTTACTAGAATATTACAATTGATAAATTATTATGCAAACTCAAAATTGATCCAAAGCTTTAGTCCTTGTCTCGCAACATAGGCCGATCAATGACCCTAGTTCCTTGGAGTAAAAAAGAAAGGTCATGGTCTTGCTCTAAGTGCTTCTTCATCTTCCCTCTTCTTTTTGTTCCTCAGGCTTTGTCAACCCTGAGTGATAAAGGTGTCAGGTCCCAATTGTCATCAGTTCATTGTTGGCTATGTGAATTTAGAAAATGTGTACTTAGCAACTTTGTGAACTTAGTTTTGCACCTTAAGCACAATTCTGGGACAATAGGCAAATTTTTACTTTACACACAGACACACAGATACTGCCACACACACACACACACACACACACACACACACAATTTTTTTTAGTGAGAATCACTATACAGATTTTTAAAAATTAGATATTTTTATTTTTTTCACATTGAGTGATAATATGTGCTTCTCTCCATAAGTGAAACATTACAAAATGTATAAAGGCCAAACTAATTATCTTTCTCTGCTTCTCTTTACCATCTTATTGATATAAGCAATGTAAATAGCCTACTATTTATGCTTTTACTTTTTTTGCTCATAAATATTTGTATAAGCATATATATTCACATATAGTATATCCAATATTTTCTTTGTTATTAAAGTATATATGATATAGATATGCCCAGTAACGTTGTCACTGAAAAATAGACTCCCTCTAAATTGGAAGAGAAAGATTTAACAGGTTTTCAAAATAATTTACTATAAAATCACATACACATAGGCAAAAATATAATTTTACGTAAGTTGAGTTTACTCATGGGCACAGCATTATATTTCCCCGTCTTCCCCCAGGCAGTCTGTGCTACAACCTTGGGGTATATATTCCTTTTTTTTATAGTCTTCTGTACATATCTTCATACATACATGCACACCACATACCTGCATTTGGGCATAAAATAGAGCAATTGATAACTTCAAACACCCTTCTCTGCATACTACCTTCAGAAAATAAAATCAATAGTAAGGCCTGAAATGATGATTGAGAAGTCTCAGTTCAAATATATAGTTTCTCCTCAGATTCTTGGTGGCATACCAAAACTCAGGCTATTTATGGAGCCAATGTAAATCTTTTTCTGTGACGTCCAATAACCCACAGCTCTCTGAAGAGTAAACTGTCTCCAGGACTCACAATATTCAGATTTACCTCAGTCTACCCAGGTTGTTCCTCAGGCTTCCAGGTTACCAAGATCCTATAATTCTGAATATTCTTAAGTTATTCAGGATCCAAATTACTCTTCTCTGGGTTGTTTCAAGATATTAATACATAATAAGTCTGAATGCAACACATAGGTCTGAAAGTAACTGTGGAAAATTTCATAAATCATATTTATGCATAAAATGCCCTTCTTTTCTTTCATAAGAAAGTCTGTATTACTTTTTATAAGCCTATATTAAGTTTTCTAATGTGATAATTTAAAAAAAAACCTCTGTATTGCAAATATTCCTAGATAGAAAATGCTAGTCTTGGCTGTTATGGAAAGAAAAAGAGATGGCTAAGACCCCAATTATTTGATAAGCTATAAAGTGTGATCAAAACTTCTTGAGAGAAATATAAAGTGGGAACAGCACAAGTGAATCCACACTATGCATCACAACAAGGCTTTCATCCCAAGCCCTTTATGAAATTTTCTCAGACAGAAAATCAGAATAAAATAGCCAGCTTGGGTTTCTTTATCTTTGTTTCACATGAAAAATACGACATTTCTTGTTAAGGAGAAGAAATATCCAAAAACTATGAAGCAAAACAGAGCCCCAGATTAGGCCCATCTCTACTTCACTGTAAGCTCTCACCTGTAGTCAAACGGATGGTTTTTTCTGTAGGCGTCTACCTCTGAGCGGAGTCTAGAGAGGAAGTGAATTGAGTGGGGTGTGCCACAGTGAGTACCTGAGTCATTGAGAGTGTGTGTGTGTTTCGGGGGTGGAGATGGCTGGCAGTGAGCTCCTCCTAGAAGTTATAGATTGAGTGTCCCGATCTATGTAGTTCAAAGTGTTAAGGAATTACATACAATGTCAAGTGTACATATGCTCTATTAGTACACATGTATGCACATACAGAAAACCACAAAGTTTTTCTCTCTTAGGCAAGACTATGGTCTTCAAAAGTTGGCTCCTCAACATTTAGATCTGTCATAAATTCACAGTAAATCAGATCTAGAAGGGGGAATAAAATTTATCTTGATCAATATGTCATCTTATGAAGAAGAAAAATTCTTATTATAAAGGACATGAATTTAAAATTTACTTGGTGTTAGAATTAAAATATATATATATATGTATATATATATATATATATATATACATACATATATAATAGAAACAG
>NC_043706.1:131065260-131070968 GCF_006229205.1 Suricata suricatta | reverse complement strand
GGTCATAAGGGAGTTCTATGGATAGTTTTTTGAGGAACCTCCACACTGTTTTCCAGAGCGGCTGCACCAGTTTACATTGCCACCAGCAGTGTAGGAGGGTGCCCGTCTCTCCACACCCTCGCCAGCACCTATAGTCTCTTGCTTAGTTCATTTTAGCCCTATTGCTTCTTAAACACATTTAACATACATCTTTTGCATCACGTGTCTAAATCTCCACTATCTGAAGTTTCTGAATCTGAGTCTGCTGTTGCTTTTTCCCCTGCTGTTTTGCTCATGATAGTTTGTTTTTGGAAAGGGTGACTGGTGATTTCTGACTGTGGATGGATACTCTTTGAAACTTTTTTATTGGAAAACCTTTGAAGCCCAAACTGAAATCACATTACCCAGTGAGAATCTGTATTCCCTTTTTCCCATGCCTTAAAGTCACTATCACCCAGGTCCACATTAAAGCACAAAGACTAGCTGTGTTTTTTGTTAGACTACGTGATAACCTCAATCCTAGCTGCAAGCTGGCAGGAGGGCCAACTTGCGGTTATCATTTTATAAGAAAGATATTTTCCTTTCCTCTATGTAGAACCCAGGTTGGATCATAAAAGTTTTGTTACTGTTCCTTTCCATACAGAAAGTCAATTTCTCATTCATCCTAACTGAGTGTGTAGTTTTCAGTGCCCCAGATTTATATAGGAATCTCCTACTGGATGATGTGTAGGTCAAAGTGGAAAATTAAAGCCATCAATTTTCATAAATATCTCCAGTCTCTCGTTTCCCAAGATTCCTGCTTTCACTTTCTTCTTCTGTACTCTATAATGTCATACGCTCTTGCCAGCTCAGTGATGTATTTTGAAAGATACTACTTAACATGTAATCTGGCAATTATAGTTGTTTTCAATGGATTATTCAGGGTATATAGTCAACATACTACCAACAAAAGAAGTTTCTAAATAAATTCTTAAGGACTTCAAAGAGCCTCAATTCAAAATTACCTTACTATTTGAGTGGTAGATTTAATTTTTAACTATATATTTATATAGTTATATATATTTTATATAATACATATAAAAATTTTAGTTTCTGTGAGTGCTAAAAGAGAAAGAATGACCAAAACTTTATACTGTTAAAAGAGTACCCAAGTGAAGGAGGGAACACTGAAGACATGTTAAATATTTAAGATATTAGATGAGGACTGCTAATATAGAAATAATTTACTTCTGGTCAGTAGTTAAAAATTTTGCTTTTATATTTTACTAGTTCTATGCTATATTGGTCTGAATAGAAAATGAAAACTAAATGTAAGAGAGTTATTATTTTTATGCTATTTCTCAATTAATCCAAACCAATACATACTGAAACATTACAAGAAATACTATTCTCATGAGATACTTCACTGTACTTTCCAGATAAGTAGCACCTGTCAATCCAAAAATGTTCTGAAAGTATCAGTAACAAGTAAGGAGACTGAATCAGTAACCAAAAACCTTCCAACACACCAGATGGCTACACTGATGAACTCCACCAAATGTTTAAAAAAGAATTAACACTAATTCTTCTCAAACTCTTCCAAAAAAAAATTGTAGACAAGGGAATGCTTCCAAACTCATATTGTGAGTCCAGCATTCCCCTGATACTAAAGCCAAATGAGGAAAAAATAAAACTACAGGTCAATACCCCTGATGAATATACATGCAAAAGAATTCAATAAAACACTAGCAAAGTGAATTTGATACATCATTAAAAGGATCATACACCATGACCAAATGGAATTTACTTTTGGGATACATGGATGGTTCATCATGCACAAATCAACAAACGTAATACATCACAGTCATAGAATGAAAGATAAAAACCATATGATCATCTAAATAGATGCATTAAAATCATTTCACAAAATTCAACATTTCATGATAAAAAAAACTCTCCATAAAGTGGCTATAGAAAGAGCATACCTCAACACAATAAAGACCATATATGAAAATCCTACAGCTAATGTAATACTCAGCAGCAAAAAGTTGAAAGATTTCTTCTAACATCAGGAATAAGACAAAGGTACCCACTCTCACCAATCTTATGCAACATAGTAGTGGCAGTCCTAGCCAGAGCAATCAGGCAAGAAAAATAAATAACAGGCATCCAAATCAAAAAGGAAGAAGTGAAATTGCATCTATTAGCAGGTGACATGATATATATTATAGAAAACTCTAAAGATTCCCTATTAGAGTCAATACATGAATTCATTAAAGTTGTGGTATACAAAATCATGACACAAAAACCAGTTGCATTTCTATAAAATAACAACAAACTGTCCAATAAAGAAAACAATCTCCTTTATAATAGCATCAAAAACAAAATAAAATACCTAGGAAGAAATTTAGCTGAGCAATCTCTAAACTGAAAACTATAAGACACTGATGAAAGAAATTAGACAGAAATAAATGGAGAGATATCCCATGTACATGGATTGGAAGAATTATTGTTATTAAAATGTACATACTACTTAAAACCATCTGCAGATTAAACACCATCTATACCAAGGTTCCAATGGTGGTTTTTTACAGAAATAGAAAAAAACAATTCTAAAATTTGCATGAAACTACAAAAAACCCTGAATTGCCCAAGAAATCCTTAGAAAGAACAAAGTTGGAGGAATCACACTTTCTGATTTTTAAATTATACTACAAATCTAGCAATCAAAACAGTATGGCACAGGAATAAAAACAGTCATATAGACTAATGGAACAGAATTGAGAGCCCCAAAATAAACCTACACTTATACAGCCAATTAATGTTCAATAAGGGAGTGAAGAATACTCAGTGGGGAAAAGGACAGTCTCTTTAATTACTGGTGCTGAGAAAACCAGCTATCCCCATGCAAAAAAAAAAAAAAAAAAAAAAATGAAACCAGATTCCTATCTTACACCACTCATAAAAACCAACTTAAAATTGATTAAAAATCATACATACGTGTGTATATATGTGTGTGTATATATATATGTGTGTGTGTATGTGTGTGTGTGTGTGTGTGTGTGTGTACATATGTTGAGGGTATTAAGTGAAATAAATCAGAGAAAGACACATATTGTATGATTCACTTATGTGGGGAATCTAAAAAACCTGAATTCCTAGAAACAGAATAGAATGGTGATTGTCAGGAAAGTCGGGAAAATGAGAGATATTGGTCAAAACATACCACCTTTCCGGGGCACCTGGATGGCTCAGTTGTTAAGCATCAGAGTCTTGATTTCAGTTCAGGTCATCTCTCGGCTCATGAGAGAGTCCCACATTGGGCTCTGTGTTGATAGCACAGAGCCTAGTTGGGATTCTCAATCTCTCTCTTTCTCTCTCTGACCCTCCTCCCCTGTTGACACTCACTCTCTCTCAAAATAAATAAACCTTTTTAAAAACCATACCATCTTTCACTTATAACATGAACACATTATTGGCATCTAATGTACAACATGGTGACTATAGTTAACAATATTGTATTACATACTTGAAAGTTGCTAAGAGAGTAGATTTTCAATGTTTTGCCTCCCTGACCCCACACAAAGGTAATTATCTAAGGTGATGGAGGTGTTAACTAACCCTATTGGGGTAATCATTTCCCAATATATACATGCATCAACTGATCATGATGTACACCTTAAGCTTACTTAGTGTTATATGTCAATTATATCTCAATAAAACTGGAAGAGAAAGAATAAATAACTTAATTTTTTTAAATGGGTAGCTCTATAATTTTTTGAAGTTATGTAAAAGAAGAGAACTTTCATTCCCAGAAACATCATCAGGGATAGTTCCACAATTTTACATCTCATATTATTGCTATTTATTTTTCTGTTCAACCACATGCTTGAAAAGACAAATCTTTAGCTATACTGTCAGAGTCACTGTTAGAATTATTACACATGTAGAAATATACTTTCCAACAGTGTAGAAAATACAAAATGAAAGTTAAAATCTCCTAATTCTACTCAGAGATATCATATTTGATCATGTCAATTTTTCATTTTGGTGGTTATTCATACTGCAACAAAATTACTTTTTTTCAGAAAGCACACATATTCTGAATGCTTACCAAAAGCCTGCATTGTGTACAAAATGTCACATATTGTGTTACTTTTACTAAGAGAAATTGTCCCATGATACCTGATGGAAACACTTCATTAAATTTTTAGGCAAGAGTTTTAAAATGATGATTTATATAATGTAAAAGTTGTTTCTTAGTTCCTTAACCAACCACAAACATCTTCACTGCAATTGTTACATTAAAATATTTATGTAAATTCATATGAATAACTTTCATGCCTTATAAAATATGACTAAGCTTTTAAGTTGTTGTGGTGCTAGAATGTTTAAAGAAATAAATTTGCTTTTAACCAGCTTAATCAGAATTCAGGAAGAATATATTGTGGCATAAAAGTACAAATGTTAGGGGAAACAAAAAAATCTGAAAATCGATACATTCAAATGTAATGTCACCAGCTTATTATTCCGGGACCATTATGAAAGCATTCGTTAACATTGCCTTCTTTTCATTTTCAACCACATAGTCGAACTCAACCCTCCAACTTTCCAATCATCGAATGATCTTACAACTTTATGGCTATTAAAACTAAGGATTCAAATGGGGGTGGGGGCAGTAGAAATATATGTTAAATATTGTGAAAAACAAGCAGTTGATTAAATAAGGCCACTGAAAATTTTAAGTGTCTGACTTAGTATTTTTTTTAACTCCCCTTCCCCACCTAAATGTAACTGGTAGGTAGACTACAATTATGTTTCAAATAATCCAAATAATTATTGAACTCAGACAAAATCTCACATAAGCAAAACAGAATCTCTGAACGTTATGTGAAAATAGTTATGATGCTATCAACTATTAGACAATCACACTTCTGTAGGTTACCTTCTTCTTTCGTATAGAGGGTAACCTACAGAAGTGAGATACAGAAGTGCAACATAGGAATCCTGCCTGTCGGGGCACCTGGGTAGCTCAGTTGGTTAGGCAACCAACTCTTGGTTTTGGCTCAGGTCAAGATCTTCTGGTTTATGGGATTGAGCCCCATGCTGGGCCTATACTGGCAGCATGGAGCCTGCTTGGGAATCTTTCTCTTCAACTCTCTCAGATCCCCTCCCCCCCAATGCTTTCTCTCTCCAAATAAATAAATACACTTTTAAGAAAATTTAAAAAACAAAGGATTGCTGCCTGAGTTTCCAGTCTGCTGGTCTGCCCTATAGATATCAGATCTGCCGGCACCCACAATCACATGACCAATTCCTTAAAGAGGCAAGGGAAATGAAAGCGAAACTGAACTCTTGGGACCTCATCAGGATAAAAAGCTTCTGCACTGCAAAGGAAACAATCAAGAAAACTAATAGGCAACCGACAGAATGGGAAAAGATAGTGGCAAATGACATATCAGATAAAAAGCTAGTATCCAAAATCTACAAGGAACTCACCAAACTCCACACCCAAAAAACAAATAACCCAGTGAAGAAATGGGCAGAAGACATAAACAGATACTTCTCAAAGAGGACATTCAGATGGCCTACGGGCACATGAAACAATGCTCAACATCACTCATCATCAGGGAAACACAAATCAAAACCACACTGAGATACCACCTCACGCCAGTCAGAGTGGCTAAAATGAACAAATCAAGAGACTATAGATGCTGGCGAGGGTGTGGAGAGACGGGCGCCCTCCTACG
>NC_043706.1:131053221-131065160 GCF_006229205.1 Suricata suricatta | reverse complement strand
AGCCACTCTGGAAAACAGTGTGGAGGTGCCTCAAAAAACTATCGATAGAACTCCCTTATGACCCAGCAATAGCATTGCTGGGGATTTACCCAAGAGAGACAGAAATGCTGATGCATAGGAGCACATGTACCCCACTGTTCATAGCAGCACTGTCAACAATAGCCAAAACATGGAAAGAGCCTAAATGTCCATCATCTGATGAGTGGATCAAGAAGATGTGGTATATATATACAATGGAGTACTACATGGCAATGAGAAAGAATGAAATATGACCATTTGTAGGAAAGTGGAAGGACATCAAGGGTGTCATGCTAACTGAAATAAGTCAGGCAGAGGAGGACAGATACCATATGTTTGCACTCATAGGTCTAACAGGAGAACATGAGAAACCTAATGGAGGTCCAGGGGGAGGGGAAGAGGGAAACAGAGTTGGGGAGAGAGAGGGATGCAAAACTTGAGAGACTATTGAATACTGAAAATGAACTGAGAATTGAAGGGGGAAGGGGGGGAAAGAGGTGGTGGTGATGGAAGAGGGCACTTGTGGGGAAGAACACTGGGTGTTGTATGGAAATTAATTTGACAATAAACTACTTTAAAAAAAAGATCTAGATAGATAGATGGATACCCTACTGGTTCCCTTATCTAGAGAATACTGACCAATGCCAAATAGACACAGACTTTTGTTATCTAAAGAGGTAATAAAAGAGAGCCAAGTTAAAAATGAAGGAGGATGTCATGCTAAGCAAAATAAGTCAGGCCTTGAGAACGACAGATACCATATGTTTGCATTCATAGGTCTAACAGGAGAAACCTAACAGAGGACCATAGTGAGGGGAAGGGGGAAAGAGAGTTGGGGAGAGAGAGACTACTGAATATTGAAAACAAACCAAGGACTAAAGGGGGAGGGGGAGGGGGAAGAGGGTGATGGTCATGGAGGGGGGCACTTGTGGGGAAGAGCACTGGGTGTTATATGGAAACCAACTTGACAATAAACTATTATAAAATTTTAAAAAATGAAGGAAGAGGGGGGTGCCTGGGTGGCTCAGTTGGTTAAGTGTTCAACTCTTGATTTTGGCTCAGGTCATGATCTCACGGTTCCTAAGACTGAGCCTTGCATTGGTGTCTGAGATGACAGCATGGATCCTGCTTGGGATTCTCTGTTTCTGTGCTTCTCCCCCACCCAGGTATGTGCTCGCGCGCTCTCTCTCTCTCTCTCTCTCTCTCTCTCTCTCTCACTCTCAAAATAAATAAACAATTTAAAAAACAAAAATAAATAAAGGAGGAATTTACTAAGCACATATTGTAAAGGAATTTCCTGAGTGGAAAAGGGGCAGCATTCAAGAACATCTCCATCCTTTTTGTTTCCTTTCAGATGGGGAGACGTGCACCATTGACCCCTGTTAGTTTGTTGCTAACATCTGGCCAGATATGCTGTGTGGAGGGAATGGATGAGATTGGGGAGTGGGTGCCTCAAAACCATGCTAGCCAAGTTGTCCTTTAACAAGACTTGGTTAAATTAGGATAACACATTTGAATTCTAGATAAACCTAACTATGCTTTATCTGCCCTTGAGGCTCACGCATCCACCCAGATCAAGTGATCTAGGAAACACCCTTGTAAAAAGGTTTAATCTTGTTCAGCAGAGCAAAGGATAAAAAGAATGAACAGGACACCTTTTCTTCACAGCTGCAAAGGGCCTGGATGTAGCACAATAAACACCCAGGAAAGGTGAATGCTGTAAGGCAGAGAGAGATCAAGGAGGGAGGGAGTTACGATGGCTTTAGATGTTGACATTCTTAGAAATCTTCGAGTTTCAAGAATTTCACTGCTGTCCTTAAGTTTTTATTTCACATGGAAAACAAGACTAAGATATCCAAGTGACGGACTAAAACCAGGGTATAGTGTTTACAGTTTGTACAGCACATTCATGTGCCCTTTTATCTCTATGCAATCTCTAAGGTTGGTAAGTCTAGTTGTATTATTATTCCCCTATTATTGTGGGGAAACTGAGGCTCAGTGACAATATAATTTACCAAAGGATGGAGTTGGGATGGGAACACAAATTTCTGATTGTTAAGTCCCATGCTTTTCCTTCTCAGTTTAGTATCATTATTATCAGTGTTGTTGCTCATGGATCCTGCAATTAGACCACCTGTCTCAATTTATCAGTAACATGTGAACTCTCGCAGACTATTTAAGCTCTCTGTGACTCAGTTCTCTTAGCTTAAGTGGAGATAATAGTAGTACTTGCTTTATAAATCATATAAGGCATGTAAAGTGCTTAGCAAAGTGCCTGACATGTAGCAAACACTCAGTGTTAGCCATTATTACCTCAATTTTTAAATTAGATGGCTGTGTCATCAACCTGGTCATTTCCTGCCCAGTAAGTTTCAGAAAAACATAGAAAACACAGAATTAAATAGAATAACATCTAATAAGCACAGCACATTTTGTCGTTGCTTTAAATCAGGGGTCAGAAAACTATAGCCCAGGCTGACTCTTCATTTTTTCAGTAAAGTTTTATTTAAACACAACCATGCCCAATCGTTTACATATTGTCTGTGGTTGTTTTCAGGTCTGTGGCAGTTGAGTAGGAATGACAGAGCCTGAATGGCCCATGAAGTCTAAACTATATATAATCTTGTCCTTTACAGAAAAAGTTGGCCAATCTCTGCTTTAAATCAATGATGAAAATGGAAAGAAAACAAAACTAACAACCTTGCTAGGTATCTGACAAGCAGTAAAGGGAATTAAACAGAAAGAGTCTATGAGCCATCTGTAAATCAAGAAAGCCAGGGAACTGTGTTTTCCAGTTCTGTCTCTTCAAGGAACATTCACTGGGTGTTCATAGGATGCAAAACTTCATTTTCTACCAAGATGCACTCATTGGCCATCCTATAAAATTCTGTTTTGTTTCCAAAAGCATCTGGAAAGTTATAGCACCTCACACAATGACTGTCTTAACACCTTCCTCCAACATAGTGGAGGAGGGAAGTAGGCAAGTGGGCATGTGAGGTTGGTCTTAGGAACACAGTAGGCACTTGGGAAATGGTAACCCTGACCGTGTAGTAATAGCTTTGTGTATCCTAAGCACTGAATATAGGAAACCACTCAGGGGAATTCCCTGGCACTCCCTAAAAGCAAGATCATCTACCTTTGTTGACTTTGCAGTGTGGTAAGCCAAATTACAAAAATGGGAATAGACTGAAAATCCAGTTATATTCTTTAGCTTGTTTACAGTTCAGGAACTAATAAACCAGAATACACTGTGAACACAGAACAGTGATGCTACTGTTTTCTAACAGCTGTGTATTCCTGCAAAATATTTAACTTTTATAAGCCTGGCTTCTCTTTAGTAAAACGAAAATAAATACCTACTTATCTCACAGAGTCATCATAAGGATTAAATGAGCTAATCTTATGGTGTTATTAACATCTGGTTTTTTCCAAGAAGGGTATTGGTTACATTTAAAATTTAGCTTTCAATATCCTCCCCCAGATTAGAACCTCTACTTTCCAGGACAAATAAATGATGCCAATTTAATACAAAACCAGCGAACAAACATCTATTAATTATCTATGGTGTACAAGGTACCATGCTAAACAGTACATGGAGTACAAAAATGAATGAAAGTTTGGAAGAACTAAGTTGGGAAGAAATATGGCATATCTACAAAAAATCCTGGTATACTTGAACCATAATATAATAAAAATGCAAATAAACAGCTAGATGGAACCAAGATTTTTATGGGAAAGGGGAGGACTGTCATAGAAAATACAGCATTTAAACTTGCCGAGGAAGATTTAAAAAGCACTGTGGGGAAGAAAATCGAGTGGGAAAGACACAGGAAAAGGAAAACAGTGACTTTAGCGGAACAGGAAGTCAACCCACTGGGCAGGAGCTCAGAGTATGAGAACAAAAGGCACTGGTACCCCAAGACAAGAGACTGGCCGCCAGGCCAGAGAACAGATACCTCAGTTCTTGTAAGTGCAGTGCTTCCTGGTCAGTCACCCAGTGCTTCCCCACATTCTGTCACTGATAATAAATTGTGAATAATTCCCCTTAAAATATAAATTGAAGAAAATCCAAGACACTTTTTGTCACAACATTTCTTTCATTAACTTGGGCCTTCTTTCTGGATTGGGAGAGAATCACCAGGCTTATCTTCAGGAGGTTCAGAAAGAAGCCTGGAAGGGATCTGCTTCCCTACAAATTCTGGTCTGTTTTCATGAAATTTGGGTATGTTCCTGGGAAGGCTATTCACTTGCGAGTGCCCTTGGCCATGCATGTGATAACAGAAAGACTGATCGATGCAAGCGGCCACAGTGGAGGAGGTGCAGGGAAGGGATCGTGGTAAAAAGCAAGTTTCTTTGACCTCCATTTTCTGCTGACTATATATCACAATCCTTCACTAACCTTATTTACTGAATGCTGGAAACTGTGATGAGCAGGTAGAGACAGAATGGTAATCAAACAGAAAATTGTCTAATCTAGTCATCATCATAGCGATATACTGGCTGGAAGGGACAAATGTCAGGAAAAAGGAACAACTATAAGGCCAAAGCCTAGTAGAGAGACTAGCACCAGAGTCCAGGACTACAAAACACAAGTGTCACTAGAAAGGAGGGACCCCTAGGCATGACAATGAACAAATTCACTTAAAGTTAGGGAAAACATTTAGGTATGTTTCAAAAGGAAGTTCAAGCAGGGAGGGAAAGTACCAACAAAAACATTTGAATAGGATTGTGGGCAAGCGAGAGACAATGAACTCAGCTGAATTTCACAGAGTTCCAGAATCCTGAGATGACAAAATATTTCAGGGGTTTGTGGCCCACACTGGGCACAGGCTGAGCAAGTCAACTGACACTGCCCCCACAGCAGTTTGAGGGAGTTGTCTACTGCAAGACAGGAAGTAAGTGGGAGGGAAAGGCATTTCTTTCTAACTCAATACTTCACTCCTCTTGTTGACATGGCTGGCTCGTACACAGATTTCTACCACAGCCACTGGCATTGCAAATGGCAAGATTACTACCTGTGTCTGGTGATAGTTAGATAAGAGGAGATATGGAAAACTGCAGTGTGTATGTGTGTATGTACATGCACACACACACACACGCATGCATGCACACATGGGCACTCACACAAATTCAGGGGCTCATGCCTGCTGTATCTTTGAATGGCTCATCTGAATGGCTCATTCTCTGAAAGTGTGAGAAAAACATCTCAAAACATTTTGGAATGCAGAACTTCATTTCAGTCTGCTCCTTCCTTGCACATGAAAATAAAGGCTGATTTTTGATGCACTCTGAACTCAAACACTAATAATCTCCAATAATACAGTTTGTGAGTCTGAAAAAATATAAAATCTTATATGAAATATATCAGAGGGGTTTCTGATTTAAGGAAAAGGACAGAGCATGCCCACATTCCCTCCCTTCTCTCCTGAGGTTGGACTAGCACCAAAATTAGAGCAAAAGTAACCTAACACACCAGAGGTAACTGGGTTCTTTCTAGAAGCTGGAAATACCCACATGCAAGGCACCCTGGAAAAATGATCAGAGTAGTTCATAAAAGAATTGCATTTTAGAAAAGCTTAGAAAACTACGTTTTTCCCCGTTTCATCCAATAAACCTGGTCCTTTAAGCCTGCATCTAAAGCCTTAGCTCTGTGTGTTAAATCATGGGTGGCCTGAATGAATAAGGTTCCTGTTAGGGTTTCTGATGCCAGAAAGAGACCAAGAAACTTGAGATCTTAACTATCGACTGAAAGAAGAAAAAATAAATCAAGAAGGCAGCTCTGACCATAACCATGCAGAGAAGAAGTCTTCTCTAACTTTGACATTGTTCCAACCCACCTTTCTGCTTGCTCTCTCCCATCAGGCTAGAGGTATGCCAGCAGGAGGAAATGCTCCACCCGCTGACCCAGAACTAGATCAGCTCACCTAGTGTGGGAAGAGGCATGTCAGGGAAACAGATTCCCACCGGTTCCCAGGTTCACAGCCACAGTGAAATCTATGACCAGCTGCTGTACCAACCTTGACTCTAACTAATAAATGTGAACACTACAGACCACAATGGACTATTAGTTGCTTAAAAACAACCAAGAGCAAGAAAGAAAGAACCTAAGATGAATAAACAGAATTAATGAGCCATAAAAAAATAAATTAGAGATAATTCTGGGAATATAAGAATACTTTTACAATTCTTTTCTCCATTCTCAAAGAGATCTATAACAGGTTACCGTACCCATAAAACAGGAGAAGACTTCAGTGAAACAGCAGTATGGTGGGACTGGATTCTTCATCCTTCACAATCTTTATTTTCCTGACCTCATTCTATATAAAGGAAAGCAAAATAAGATGAGCAATGCAGATCTGAGTGATGACAACATGTAACAGAGATTTGCTGATCCTGCTGTGAAGAGTGATAGCAAAATAAAGTTGAAACTTAGGGATGATGATGGAGGCAGAGTAGAAGATGTAGTAAGGATGTTGATGGAGGTGATAATTCTGGGCTTTGGGGAGGCCCTGAGGATAGAAACAAAATGTGCCATCACGTTCTCCACTCAAGTATACTCCTAATCAGCTACAGATAAGGGTGAGTTCTTCCTAAGTATTATGGGATGCAAATCTAGGGTTTCAGGAAAAAGTAAAATATACATGAAACATTCTTAAAAATTAAAATTATCGTTACCAAAACTGAAAATTTTAAATGCAAAGATAAATTTAATAATAAAATTAACATCTCTAAAGATCTAATAGATGGTGTCCTAAAGTGAAAAGTATTCTAAATGTAATGCAAAAAGAAAACAAAGATGGGAAACTATAAGATAATCTCAAAGACATGAAAGATAGTGATAGGAAATCCAATATCTATCAAAAAGGCTTTCAAGAAGGAAAGAATAGCGACAATAAGGGGGAAGAGGAAAACCAAAACATAGTGGAAGAAAATTTCGCTGAGCTCAAGAAAGAAGACTTATACTGAAAGGCTTATTGAAGACCTATAGGATTAAACAAAATGTCTCACATCGTGGGACATGATAAGGAAGTTTCATCATTCAGAGGATAAATAACAGTTTCCTAGAAGAAACTGATTCCTCTCAGACTGATAACAGAATTTCTCAGGACACCTGGCTGGTTCCATCAGTTGAGCATCTGACTCTTGATTTCGTCTAGGTCATGAGCTCACAGTTTGTGAATTAAACCCTCATGTTGGGTTCCACAGTGATGGTGCAGAGCTCGCTTGGGATACTGTCTCTCTCCGTCTCTCCCTCTCTGCCCATCCCCTGCTCACTCATGCATTCTCCTTATCTCTCCCAAAAATAAATAAATATTTTATTTTTAAATAAATAAAAAAATAAAAACATCATTTACAATTGTACCAAAGGAATAAAATACTTAGGAATAAACCCAGCCAAAAAGATGAAAGACTTGTACTCCAAAAACTATAAAACACTAATGAAAGAAACCAAAGATGACACAAGCAAATGGAAAGATATTCCAGGCTCACGGATTAGAAGAATTAATATTGTTAAAATGCTCATATTGCCCAAAGCAATCTACAGATTCAATGCAATCCTTATAAAAACACCAACAGTATTTTTCACATAACTAGAACAAATACTAAAATTTGTTTGAAACCACAAAAGACTAGGCAAAGCAATCAAGAAAATAACAAAGCTAGAGGCATCACAATCCCAGATTTCAAGATCTACTACAAAGCTGTAGTAATCAAGACAGTATGGCACTGATACAAAAATAAACACATAGATCAACAGAGTAGAGAAGTGAGATATAAACCCACATTTATATGGTCAACTAATTATGACAAAGGCGGCAAGAGTACACAATGGGGAAAAGATAGTCTCTTCAATAAATAGTTCTGGGAAAAATAAACAGCTACATGTAAAAGAATGAAACTAGACCACTCTCTAACACTATGCACAAAAAAACTGAAAATGGATTAATGTCCTAAATGTAAGACATGAAACCATAACATCTTAGAAGAGAACATAAGCAATAATTTCTCTGACATCAGCCATAGCAACATTTTTCTAGGTATGTCTTCTAAGACCAGGAAAACAAAAGCAAAAATAAACTATTGGAACTACACCAAAAGAAAAAAGCTCTTGCATGGCAAGGGAAACCATTAACAAAATAAAAAGTCAACCTACTGAATGGGAGAGATATTTGCAAGTTATATATTCAATAAGGGGTTAATATCCAAAATATATGAAGAACCTACACAGCTCAATACCAAAAAGACAAACAGTTGGATTTTAAAAATGGGCAGAGCATGACTTGGTATTAATCCAAAGGATACAAAAATACTGATTCAAAGGGTACATGTACCCCAATGTTTATAGCAGCTCTATCAGTAATAGCCAACTTATGGACGATGAATGGGTAAAGAAGATGGGGAAAGTGGGTGAAGGGGAAAGAGAGATACACACACACACACACACACACACAGTAGAATACATTCAGGGCTCAAAAAGAATGAAATCTTGCCATTTGCAACAACGTGGATGGACCTAGAGTGTATTAGGCTAGGCAAAATAAGTCAGAGAGCGACAAATATCATACGATTTCACTCATATGTGAAATTTAAGAAATAGAAAAGATGAACATGAAGGAAGTGAAGGAAAAATAAGATAAAAACAGAGGAGACAAATCATAAGAGACACTTAAATACAGAGAACAATATGAGGATTGTTAGAGGGGAGGTGGGGGGATGGGTTAAATGGATGATGAGCATTAAGGAGGACACTTGTTGGGATGAACACTGGGTGTTATATGTAAGTGATGAATCACTCGGTTCTACTCCTGAAATTAACACTACATTGTATGTTAACTACCTTGAATTTAAATAAATAAATTTTTAAAATAGGCAGAGAACATGAGGAGACCTTTTTCCAAATAAGACATACAGATGGCCAACAAACACATGGATAGATGCTCAACATCACTCATTATCAGGGAAATGCAAATAAAAACCATAATGATACATTGCTTTACACCTGTTAGAACAGCTAAAATCAAAATGACAAGAAATAAGAAGTGTTGGAAAGGATGTGGGAGAAAAAGGAACCCTCATGCACTGTTAGTGGGAATATAAATTGGTACAGCCACTGTGGAAAATAGTATGGCGGTTCCTTAAAAAATTAAAAATAAAAAACCATACAACCCAATAATTCCACTTGGGTATTTACTCAAAAAAAAATGAAAACACAAACTTGAAAATATATATGCATCCCTATGTTTATTGCAGTATTATTTATAATATACAAAATATGAAAGTAACCCAAGTATCCATTGATAGATAAATGGATAAAGATGTGCCATATATAATAGAATACTACACAGCCATAAAAATGGTTGAGATTATGTCATTTGAGACAAGATGGATGGAACTAGAGAGTATTCTAAGTAAAATAAATCAGTGAAAGACAAATACCATATGATTCCACTCATAAGTGGAACCTAAAAAAAAAAAAAGAATAAACAAATAAAGAGCAGAATCAAACCTATTAAGTACAGAGAATAAACTGATGGTTGCCAGAGTAGAAGGGGTGAGGGTTGGGCAAAGTGGGTGAAGGGGAAAGAGAGATACAGTCTTCCAGGTATGGAATCAATAAGTCATGGGAATAAAAGACACAGCATAATATAGTCGGTGATATTGTAATAATGATTTAATGGGAGATGGTAGCTACACTTGTGGTGAATACAGGATAGTGTATAAACCTGTCAAATCATTATGTTTTACACCTAAAACTAATGTAATATTGTGTGTTAAATTTACCTAAATAAAATAATATAAAATAATTTAAAAAATTGTTAAGGGCTACAAGGAAGAGTGATACAAAATAAAGGATCTCTAGGCTTAGCAAATTGTTCTTTCCCTTGTAACTAATATTCACGTAATAATGCTGTGAATGTCAGTTATATAATCAATTTTTGTATAAAACATGAATATAGTTTAGAACTACAGCACAGTAATTAGAAATTATGACAATTTTCAAAGGAGTGGTTTGGAGAAGCAAAACAGCATAGCTTTTGCTTTTTAATTTATAAACTTCTTTATCATTTAGCTTTTCTTAGCTTTTCTAATAAGTCTGTATGTGTCACATAACTAAGAAAATAGTTGAAGAATATGATCAATGTACTACTCCTAAATGAAGAAAGTTCTTCACATCAGTATAAAAAGGTCTATGACAGTTATGATTTAATTATTAAGTTAACTTTAATAATAGTGTTTGGCAAAGCAATATCTATCTCGAAATTGAAAGCACCAATTGCATACTACCCAGAGCCTTACCAATTTTGTAATTAATGAGTTATCCAGTTTAGTATAGGAAAAAACCAATCTGGGTCTGTAAAGTAGTTATCATCTTTGCAGATTATTTACATACTTCCTGCCCTACAACCTAAAATTCTTAGCCTATGTTGATACCCCGGGGTTCAGCATGTTAGGGATTGAAAGAGAATGTTATCTAATTCATTTCACATTGCTTTCTGGAAGATCCATAATGATTGGAAGATCTTGTATTCTTCAAGGTAAACAACATATCTCCCTTCTACTAATAAGTATCATCAAGAGATCACCATAAAACTATCTAGAGGGACTACCAAATGCCACAAAAATAAAAATTTAGGGACCTATCTGAAAAGAAAGTGCAATATATTGGTTTCAATTTTTTTCCCTGAACAAAAGTAATTATTATAAAACTTATGCCCACTATTATAAAAATTGGCTGGTGAGGAGAAAGGTAGCTGAAATAGAATTAGTGACAAATCAGCTAAAAATGTCTCAAAAAAGACCTTGGCCAAATAATCACAATAGATCATTCTAAAAATCACTCATAAGGAGTTAATTCTTTAAAAATTAAAAACACGCAAGACAAAGGATTCTCTCCTCGACTCTGACAAATATCAGAATTTTCTACAGATTCTATTGATTTACTGGCTACTGCGCTGTATGGTAGAAATTCTAATTTAAACTATAAATGGTATGGAAGTCACTTTATTTATACACAGAAGAGCAAAGAGTGAAAGAAATTTTTATCAGCCAATTGTTATACAAATGGAAATCTGGTTAATTAGGTCCTTTATACCACTTATAAGTTGGGTCCAAAAGAAATTTTAGAATATTTTCTACAATATTTTGAAAAATGCAGCAGGTATATAGTTTCTCAAGTAGAGTTGAAGGGTAATGTTCATTTGGAAGCATCTGTTTGACATTTTTTTTTATTTTAATGAAAATTTCTTCACATGTATGAAAAAGAGAATTTAAAAATTGACTTTGCCCACAAAAATATTTTCAGATAGAGGTACTTCTGGCATGTAATATTGTACTTTGAGCTTATAGCACTTTTTAAACTTAAGAACAGAAACCAAAAGGATTTAGAATCCCTATGGCCATTTTAGATACTAGCCCTTTATCTGTTATGTCATTTGCAACTATCTTTTCCCATTCTGTCAATTGCCTACTAGTTTTCTTGACTGTTTCCTTTGCAGTGCAGAAGCTTTTTATCTTGATGAAGTCCCAAGAGTTCAGTTTTGCTTTCATTTCCCTTGCCTTTGGTGATGTGTCGAGTAGGAAATTGCTGTGGTGCAGCCACAAAACAAATAACCCAGTGAAGAAATGGGCAGAAGACTTGAACAGATACTTCTCCAAAGAGGACATCCAGATGGCCTACAGGCACATAAAACAATGCTCAACATCACTCATCATCAGGGAAACACAAATCAAAACCACACTGAGATACCACCTCACGCCAGTCAGAGTGGCTAAAATGAACAAATCAAGAGACTATAGATGCTGGCGAGGGTGTGGAGAGACGGGCACCCTCCTACACTACTGATGGGAATGTAAACTGGTGCAGCCGCTCTGGAAAACAGTGTGGAGGTTCCTCAAAAAACTATCCATAGAACTCCCTT
>NC_043706.1:131048262-131053121 GCF_006229205.1 Suricata suricatta | reverse complement strand
TCAAGAGACTATAGATGCTGGCGAGGGTGTGGAGAGACGGGCACCCTCCTACACTACTGATGGGAATGTAAACTGGTGCAGCCGCTCTGGAAAACAGTGTGGAGGTTCCTCAAAAAACTATCCATAGAACTCCCTTATGACCCAGCAATAGTACTGCTAGGGATTTACCCAAGGGATATAGAAATGCTTATGCATAGGAGCACATGTACCCCAATGTTCATAGCAGCACTGTCAACAATAGCCAAAACATGGAAAAAGCCTAAATGTCCATCACATGATGAGTGGATCAAGAAGATGTGGTATATATATACAATGGAGTATTACATGGCAATGATAAATAATGAAATATGGCCATTTGTAGGAAAGTGGCAGAACATCAAGGGTGTCATGCTAAGTGAAATAAGCCAGGCAGAGAAGGACAGAAACCATATGTTTGCACTCATAGGTCTAACAGGAAAACAGGAGAAACCTAATGGAGGACCTGGGGGAGGGGAAGAGGGAAAGAGAGTCGGGTAGAGAGAGGGACGCAAAACTGGAAAGACTACTGAATGCTGAAAATGAACTGAGGGTTGAAGGGGAAGGGAGAGGGGGGAAAGAGGTGGTGGCGATGGTGGAGGGCACTTGTGGGGAAGAGCACTGGGTGTTGTATGGAAACCAATTTGACAATAAACTATTAAAAAAAAAAAGAATCCCTATGGCCAGAGTGCCCTACTATGTCTTTAGTTTTAAGAGAGCTCTTCCAGCAGAAAGCAGTAGATAGGCAGCCAGAGAATAAATGTATCTAATGGGAAGAAAATTGTTTCTTTTTTGTATTGAGAAAGAGTCTAAAATTCAGCTTTTAAAATTGTTTTATCTTTTTAGGAATGACATAAGGGATAGAGGGTAGAAACAAAGATCAGTGAGAACCAAGGTAATTGCCCCTCAGAATCCCCAAATGGCTGAGAGGGATAAACTCTCACACAGTCATTGGCTAAGATAGGAATCAGAGGACAATCTGGGCCTCAGTTAAACAGACAGGCCCACATCCTACCCATCAACATCAGGCTTCACATCTCACTTCCTACTCCTTAGCCCCCATATACCTGTCAAGATACTACAGTTTAATTTTCTAGCAAAAAATAATTAAGGAGTTTCATACTTTACGGTAACAAGTGGGTAAGGGTTATGGAAGTCCAAGGACTGCAAAGAAGCAAATTAATGAGTCTGCATTCTGAAGGTGGGGCTTACTCTACTCTCACCTGCACTTCCATATGGCAAGTCCATAGACAACTAGGCTTCTACTTCCTGAAAAGAACATAGGAAAATTATAGATCTGGAGAATCTAATCAGTCCCAGAAAAGCCTTGTTTTGAAGCCCATTATTCCAAAACTCAGCTCAAGCTGAGCCTCCAATCAGCATTTCTAGTTCTTCATGGTTACAACTGAATGGATGGTCAAATATTTATGATGAGCTTCCAAAAACAAAAGCAAAAGAAAAGGAAGGATGGAATGGAGAGACTAGGGAAAAGAGTTAATTCAGGTAGCAGAAAAAAGGTGCTTTTAAAACACCTATAACTAACCTAACCAATATCCTCTGGGAGATTAAAAAGGGCACTGTAACAGTGAGTCAAAATCTATACCAAGAAAAATGTACAAATTATTCATTTTATATTTTTTTAAATAAACCTTTAGAAGACAAAGAAGATCTCTTAAAAATTAAAAATAGGCCATAAATTATTTTCTAAAGTTCACTGTAACAGTTGGAAGGTAAAGTTGAAGAAATATAAAAAAGTAGCCTTTATCACACCCCTACCCCCCAAAAAACCACCTCTGAAAGGATGGATCTGAAAGGATCCTCTGAGTGTGTGGCCAGCACAATGAATGAAAAAGAATACATAATAATGAAACTTCAGAACACCAGAGATAAAAGAGTCAAAAGTCTTGGGTGAGGGAGGAGACTATAGTAAAAGAATCAATAATAATACTAGCAACAGATTACTCAGTAGCAATAAGGGGAATTAGAAAACAGTGTATTAAATGGCTTCAAAAGTTTAGAGGAAAATTTCATTCCAAACTATCACTTGTCTAGAAAAGTAGGAAAACCTTTTTCAGACATGCAACAACTCTAAAACTGTAGTCAACATGTGCCCTCTCTTAGGAGGTTCTTCAAGAATTTATCCCATAAATAGACCAGAAAACAAACCATTTGAAGAGGACATAGGATCACGATTAGAGCAGGAAGATGGAAGATTCTGACAAGTATTACTCCAGGGGTAAAAAGTATAACTTTGTATTTGAGCACATGAAAAATATTATTGATTAGCATATCACACAAATGTTGAAGGATGTGGAAAAATCCGTTTAAAAACTGGACAAGGGAAAACATGACACAGTTGTTAACCATAGAAAAAGTGAAACATTAGGAGAGAAAGAAAAGTGTGGCTATAATTCCCTATGTGGCTCAGCATCGGACACTATTTACATATCAGGGCAACGATTTAGTCAATAATTTTGATATAATTATATTGGAGGAAAGGAAGAAAAGAGAAAATTGTGTTGAGTGGGGAGGAGCTAAATTTTCTCCCACAGTTGTGAGTAAAGGGTTAATGGGTCTTAAATTGATAAATAGGTCAAGAAATGTCTGCATACCACAAACTGTGTGTAACTGCACTTGTTGATACCAAGGAAAGGGCAAGAAAATCGGAAACTTGTTTCTGAGGTGCAAACAGGAGAGAATAGTTATCTTTCATAAAACTTAGTCTGGTACTAGAGTTTTACAACTAAGGATATCAATTGTCTCAAAACTTACAACAACCCTAAGTAATGTATAGGAGCACAGATGACAAAAGGTTCAAGAGGTTGAATATCCAAGGTTAATCACCTGATTAGTAGCAAAACAAGATTTTTAACTGAAGTCTGTCTGACTCATGAGTCAGACAGCTTCACATAGGCCGCTTCAGACTATCTCTGAAAGGACACTGTTATATAAATACCATCAGTAATTAAAAGCTTTGCCAAAAGTTCCTCTCCAAATCTGTAAACCACTAGTCCAGCTCCATGTCAGTAGTTTTCTCCAACCCTATTTTCCTCCAACCATGTCACACCATGATGGCACAGTTCATCAGTAGTATGGCTATACAGTAAAATTATCTATGTTCATCTCTTTTCTCCCCATTTATAGGTAGGAAAAAAATTTGGCACCTCTTACAGAAAACTAAAAATTATCATGTGGCTCCATTTACAGTAGTCACCTTAAAACCATGTGTTCTGCTCTCAGGTCACAGTCCTTGTGGTCTGCGAGAGTCCCCTGGATAAACTGTACTGGTTTGATTTAGTGAAGAAGACAACAAACTTCCATCAGTAGCTGCTTTTGCATGTGTGCTGTGGAATTTTCATTTATAAGAAATCCTAAGTGCTTTGCCTCACTGACTGGACTATTTAGGGGCTTCTGGCATTAAGATGCTCTTTGCGTTTTCTTTAGTTTGTCTGTTGGTTTTAATTTGTCTCTCAGACCTTGCTTTTGGTTTGTAAAGAAAGAAAACTCTATAACTATTTCATTCTTGCCCAATGGCTATGTAAGATTCATTTGTATTACAAATGGTATTACAGCAACTAGAAGCCCTACCACACACCTGAGGATACCTGCCCAAGGCTGTGATCACATCCTGCATGAGTCCCCATTTGTCTCAGAATAAAAGCCAAAATCTTAGCTACCATCTGAATTCATGATCTCCCCTCCGTTCACCTCTCTGATCACATTTTCTTCCACTCCTCATTCCTGCCTCCCTCTGTTCTACTCAGGCTGGCCTCCCAGAATATTCTAGAGTTGTTCTTGCTTTCAGGACTCTGCATTTGTTAGGCTCTATGCCTGGAATGCTGTTGCCTCTGGATGGCTCTCTCATCTCCTCCATCAAGTGTTATTTAAATGCTGGTGCCAAGAGGTTAACTCTACCCTGTTCTTCCCCTAACCCCAGCACTCCTGCTCCCCTGTCTCCAGCTCTTGTTTTCCTCCAAGTATAGATAAGCAACCAGTTCATGGCATTTGCTTTCTTGTCAGTACCACCTAGAATGTAGGTGTAGCACTGGGGAGGCAGGGCTTGATGTATCCCAGGACAGTGCTGGCCTCCTAGGATGCTCAATAAAAATTGCTAAAGGATCAAAGCAATCAGTGAATCAACAATAACTGCTATTTCCAGCCATACTATGGGCTCATTAGGGCAGGGTTTATCCCATTTTTTTAAGTGCAGAGACTCCATGTGAACATCAGAAAAGTCTGAAGACCTATCCTCAACACACAGACATAAGTTAATATCCTTCTAGTGAGGGTTGATGAGAAAACACATAATAACCAAAAAAAGACAAAGATCAATAATGCATAGACTGAGTTTGTATGTTTTCCTTGCTCCAAGAGCCCAGGAAATGAATTTGTATTAATAAAATCTCATCATGCAATGTCATCAAATATTTAATAAGCACTTATGTTCCAGGTACTATTCAAGGGCCCTCACATACAAGGGGAAACCTATCAGAGTGGTTACAGACCTATCTAATGAAACTTGGCAGGCCAGGAAAGAATGGCAGGAAATCTTCAATGTGATGAGCAGAAAAAATTTACAGCCAAGAATCCTCTACCCAGAAAGCCTGTCTTTCAAAATAGAAGGAGAGATAAAGGTTTTCCCAAATAAACAAAAATTGAGAGAATTCGTGACCACCAAAACAGCCCTACAGGAAATCCTAAGAGGGACTCTATGAGGGAAAGATCGCAAAGAATGCAAGGTGCCAAAGACACCACTATAAACATGAATTCTAGGGAGAACACAATGACTCTAAACCCACATTTTTCGATCATAACATGGAATGTAAATGGACTGAATGCTCCAA
>NC_043706.1:130957627-131048162 GCF_006229205.1 Suricata suricatta | reverse complement strand
GGTGGAAGACAGGTGGTGGTGATGGTGGAGGGCACTTGAGGGGAAGAGCACTGGGTGTTGTATGGAAAACAATTTGACAATAAAATATTTAAAAAAATAATAATAAATAAATAAACATTAAAAAAAAAAGAAACTAAAGATAGTGACAGTCTGCCCTTATAAAACTTACATGGGCACCCAAGTGGCTCATTCCATTAAGAATCTGACTTCAGCTTAGGTCATGATCTCACAGTTCATGGGTTTGACCCCCGCATCAGGCTCCGTGCTGACAGCTTGGACCCTGGAGTCTGCTTCAGATTCTGTCTCCCTCTCTCTCTCTGCTCCTTGCCTGTTCATGCTCTCTGTCTCTCAAAAATGAATAAACATTCTAAAAATTAAAAAAAACTTAGAATCTACTGCCTCCATCAGTTTGTAAACATTTGAAGACTTAGTTCATGCAGACGTAAAGTGCATTACTGTGCTCATACCAAGTAGTAGATCTCTTATATTAATGCATTTTCATCAGGGCAATTATCATCTCTGAGGGGCAAACCTTAGTTTTGGAGGATCAAAAAATCTTGCATATTACAATGGTGTGTGGTCTGCTAAAGCCCAAGCATCTAACAAAACCTTATTCCTTAGTATTCAATCATTCTCACCAGATTAAATTAGATTTTTCAACTTGAGGGAGTCAATACAGAAAGATTGAAATACATTGTGATAATGTGTCAAGTCCACTGGGTTCATGGGTCTCAGACTCACCACCCCTACCTCAGGAATTCCCCCAGCCCAGCTTTGCAACCTCTGAGGGTTGTAGGTCCTTCGAAACTTGGTGGCTAGACAAGAGCCACCCACAGCACAACACTGCCACAGGATTCAACATGGAGACATGTGGGAATATAGAGACTAGGAGAATTAGGAGAGAGGGCGACATAAGGAAAAAGGCTGTGATTATTCAGCCTAAGAAACGTTTTTTGGGGGAGGGAGAAAAAACTGATGAGAAAATCAGTATCTGAGTTTGTAAGTGTGCTGAGAAAGGTGTGCTGCACCAGTGATTTCTAACAATGGAGAGTTTATGCTTTCACAGATGACTAAGAAATCTCTCACTAAGGTTGATTAATGGAATGATTCAAACAAAGATAGAAGAAACAAGCCAAGCTCTCCATCAAAAAAGGTGAAGGTTGAAGAGGGGAATTTCCTGCTAAGCATTTCATTTCCAAAATATCAGTTCATACACTGAGGTGTGTAAATATATTCACAATTAGGTGAGTATTGGTGAAGTCCCTGAACGATACCAGACTTGGCCCCACAAGGCCTTCCCCTTCCCACTCTCCTACACTCTGCTCTACTCTTCTCTCTAATGGCAGACCCCTGCTGATGCACAGAACTTCTCTCTTTATACACACACACACACACGAACTCTGTTTACTCCAATGGAAGAAGTAGATACCACTTCAAATTTATCATCTTTTAATCCCAAATATGAGAAAAAGCAGCAATGTTGCAAAAACCTCAGGTCATTGATGCTGTTAGCTCTCCATTGGCACTGATGCTGGATTCTGGGACTCAGGGTATCAGTGCTTTCTGAAAACAAGTATGTGATATTTGTTCCCCACTTATGCTGAACAACACATCTTGTCACATAGAAAGGTTTTCCTTCAATGTAAGAACTGCTCACCGAGTTAAATGAGAGTGTGCGTAATTTGAACAATAGCATACATTTAATAAAATATTCACACAGTACAACCACATTTGTGCAGAATCCCAACAGTCAAATAGTCTGGCTAGAATTTTTCACAAGACCACCAAATGATAACTGATGCTCAAGATGACCAACTGTAACATCCTGAAATATTCTGAGTTACAAAATGAAGTAGCATCACACAATGGCCTTGTGGGCACACAGTGAGGAACCAAACTAGCCAGTGCTCTGACACTTCTTAGTTCGTGACGTGTTTGGGAAAGATACTTCTCTATCTATCTATCTATCTATCTATCTATCTATCTATCTATCTATTTACTTACTTATTTATTTATTTATTTATTTTGAGAGAGAGAGAGAAAGAGCGAGTACAGGAGGGACAGAGAGAGAGAGCGGGAAAGAGAGAGAATCTCAAGCAGGCTTCGCACTGTCAGCGCAGAGCCCGATGCAGGGCTTGAACTCACAAACAGTGAGATCATGACCTGAGCAGAAACCAAGAGTCAGATGTTTAACCAACTGAGCCACGCAGGCGCCCCAGATACTTACCGTTTTGATGTCTCTGTTTCTTTATCTGCAAAATGGCCACAACGATAGTACCTAACTCATAAGGATGCTGTGAAGATATATTTCACACAATGCTTGACAATACACTTAAAAGATGGTAGCTTTTTTCTTTTATTTTCCCAATACGGCTTTCATGTGAATTTGATTTTTTGGTGTTCTGAATCATTCTTAAAATAATCTGTGACGTATGTTGACAGTAAATCGGAATGTTTATTAAAGAGGACATCCAATATTCAAATTATGATTTGAAGCTTACTGTTGTAGAAAGACTGCTATTTGCCCATCAAATGGGCATTCAACTCTTATTATTATGAACAGGCCTCAGATTTTATCCCAAGCATAATGTGCATAGCTTAAAGATTATATTTCCCAGTATGCTTTGCAGCTAGATGGAGCCTAACGTCTGACCAATGGGATATAAGAGGAAGTGCTAAGAGTTCCCAGAAGTCTCCTGAAAGGAAGCTGCTGCAGCAAAGTGTGTCCCTACTGAAGTTCTCCTCCTCTGACTTTCCAGAAGCCTGTAATACAGCTGTGACTGCCGAAGCCCCAGTAGCCCATGGGATCAGAAGATGACCTTGAAAATGGAAGCCTTAAGCTAGGATAGGGAATAAAAAGTCAGAAGGAACTTGAGTCATTTTGACTGCAGAGCTGCTGTGCTCCTGGGAAAGGAGTCCAGATTTATTTTATATGAGAGAAAAATAAACTTTGTCTTGTTTAACAGAAGACACTATTACTTTGGTGTCTTCTGTTATAGGGGCTTGATTCTCATCCTCAGGCAGTTATATTTGAAATAAGATTCCTACAATATATAGTATTTCTTACCCTTATATTCTTTCCTATTTCCTTTAAATATTTGGATGTATAAATACTTAGAGCTTATAGGAAAGCTTAAAGCTTCCAAATGTAGCCAAAATCTCTAGTTATATTACCTCAGAAAATTGGCAGCAGCTGATATACCTCAGCAATGTTTTTTCCTTAACACCATTTGTTTTTGCAAAACCAAAACAAAACAAAAACAGAGAAACAATAATCACATCTCAATTAGTTTGGGTTAGTGGCAATAAGATTACTTGAAAAAAGAATTAAAGCATGAAGACCAATTTAATAACACAAGTCAAAAGAAATGCATGTCTGAAGGTTAAAAAAATAACACATTCAGAAGACTAGTTTCTAGCCTACTTTTCAGTTCGATAGATGGGGCAGACGAAGTTTACAGAGCTCCCTTCCTCTCCGCCATCTTGGCTCCTCCCCTCTAGCCTACTTTTCAAAATGCCAGGTTATCTCATGATTTTACTGAATAGTTATATACCAGTCTTAAAAATTTGACTCCGAATTAATTATATCAAACAACTCCAAACCAACTATAGCAGCAGGTAGTATTTATTGAAGAGTTACTGTGGGCCAGGATTATCCAAAGACAGAGGTGATGTTTTTAAATCACTTCATATATAGACCCTCCTGATGATGTCTGTTATATGTCAGGAGAGGGGAGAAAAGAAGGTATTTTTTTAAATACCAAATAATGTTTAAATGGGACAACTCTTTTTTTTAAGTTTATTTATTTATTTTGAGAGAAAGAGAGAGAACACAAGCCAGGGAGGGGCAAAGAGAGGATGAAAGAAAGAATCCCAAGGAAGCTCTGTGACTCCCAGAGTGGGGCTCAATCCCATGACCTGAGCCTAAATCAAGAGTCAGACTCTTAATCAACCAAGCTACCCAGAGGTGCTACCCCGAGCACCATTTTGATGCTCCAAAATGGCATAACTCTGAATTTGTGCCATCACTGTTTTTATCCTATTCTAAGAGTTTCACACAGAAAAGTGAATTGAATTTGTTTGCCTAATACTAAACTCTATTAACGTCTCTATGCCTCAGTTTTTCATCCATAAAATAAGGCCAATAAAAATTGAGGTAATACAGGTAAAATGCTTAGAACAGTACCTGCCACAGCTAGCTACCATTTGTAACAGATAAATTACAAAATTCAGCTTGGAGCGCCTGGGTGGCTCAGTGGGTTGAACGTCTGACTTCAGCTCAGATCATGATATCATGGCTCATGTGTTGGGGCCCTGTGTCAGGCTCAGGGCTAATGGCTTGGAGCCTGGAGTCTGCTTCAGATTCTGTGCCTCCCTCTCTCTCTGCCCCTCCCCTGCTCATGCTCTCTCTGTCTCTCTCACACACACACAAATAAATAAACATTTAAAACAATACTCAGCTCTGCTTCTACTTCTTCATATGTAAAATGGTCAAACCATAATAACACCACTCACATTCCTTGTATAGTGAAATGAAAGGTCCTTTAAGGAGTTTTGCCAATTTTGTTCTCTTTTACATCCCTCCACACAGAGCAATGCCTACCACATGCAAGGAACTCATTAAATTACTGTCAAATAAATGCAACTGGTTTTATGTTCTTATTACAAAAGACTCCGTAGAAGCCTAAGGCATAGTTGTTTCAATACCCTTATTCTATACCACTTCACTGGTTGATCAGTTTACCTTCTTCCACTATGCTTATATTCTTATATTAAAAGTCAAATTTAAAGGTTTAGCTAAAGGAAATGATCTCTGAATTTAGTATCATTTTTATTTATCTTTTTTTTGCAATATGATGACTGTTTCCTTTTCATATATCTTACATAAAGTATTATACTTCCTTTTATGATTATGGGAAGGTACACATAACAATTAGCACTTAACCCCATTTAAGTGTACAGCTCAGTGGCATTGAGTACATTCACATTGTTAGCAACCGTTATTACTACCCATCACCAGAATATACCTCCCTTTTCAAAATATGGCTCCTGGTATATATTCTTAAATTCCTTTTATTAATAGTTAAGACAAATCAGAAATTGGTTTACTAGGCCAATAATAACCATTTTCCAATTCTGACAATCACTTTTACCATAAAGATTTCATCAAAATGGTCTGCTATTTGTTAGCAAGAAAATTAAAGACATTTGAGTTAAGTCTTCTGATTTTGTGAGGTTGGGAGTCATGTGTTTTGACACACATTTATTAGAGACCAATTGACTAATTGATTATACATCTATCTACTTGTAAACCTTTTAAATTTGAAGCTCTTCATAATCTTAGTGGAGCCTTCCAATCCCACAGACCCTATATAAAGATAGCTTTGTCCTGGATCACAGATTGGGGCATTTTAAGATCTACTCAGGAAAGCCCAATATACTTTCTTTCCGTTTATATCTCTTAATTGTGCACAGTAATACAGAAAAAAAATCTGTTTATATCCCATTTCTGCCTTATTGATACAAGAAGAGAAACACTGCCAGATTCAACTTGAATGCCTGCCTTGGAAAATATCCTTCCACGGCTCAAGGCCTTGGATGAGAATGAGTTCTAAAATTCAGAGCATTTATCTGCTGGTTTTCAAATATGTTTTTCAAATACCCTAAGCAAATTAAGGCAAACATCTTGACCAGGTAAAAAGAACCAATGTCATTATGTGACATGCTCTTGTATGAAGAGACACTTTTAATACCCTCCAGAGAAGAAAACTGCCCACCACTTCAATTGATTTCATGTTTATGAAATGGCCACGCTATACATGCTATGCTACAAAGAGAATCTTCCACTTCCTCTAGAGAAGGGCAGTCACCATTTTAAATTTCACCTTTACTTAGCAATCACACTTCCAATTGTTCATTGAACTGTGTTACGGGCTTTGCAAGGTGCAACTAAGGTATAAATCCTAGTCCCAAATGACAAGGTCATTTGTTTTCTTACTATGTCATAGAGAACTTGCCTCAATAATTTTTTATTTGTATTTAATTTTTTTATAGTTTATTTTTGAAACAGAGAGAGATAGAACACGAGCTGGGGAGGGGCAGAGAGAGAGGAAGACACAGAATTCAAAACAGACTCCAGGCTCTGAGCTGTCAACATGGAACTGAAAGTGGGGCTTGAACCATGAACCATGAGATCATGACCTGAGCCAAAGTCAGACATTTAACCAACTGAGCCAGCTAGGCTCCTCTGCCTCAAGAATTTTTAAACAGAACATATATGTTCACACATGGAGTGATTTACTTACAAGGGAGATGTTTCTAAGAGAAGTACCCATTTGAAGTTCAGCAAACTGCATGGAACAGATTAGTAACCAGGGCAACCGAACTAAAATCTTAAGATTCCATGGAACTAGGGGCTCCCAACCAGGAGCAGTTAATTCTATAATTCATCCTTTTGAGGAAGAGAAACTGAACACCAAGCAGATTATGGTGACTCACGTGAATTTAAAAATTAAACACAAACAACCCCAAGGTTGTATCTACCTTACAGTTAATGTTAAAATACCACAGGCAATAAAAGGGCTTTATCACTGTAGTTTCTCTAATTTTCCATCCCCTGTGTAACTGCAGGGGTATAGAGCCGGCATCTATTTACCTTATGACTATTACCGCTCAGCTATGAATCACCTTAGAAAACAGTTTTACTGTCTTCTCTAGGAAATAAGGTATTGGATTAAGAGAAAAGTAACATGTAGCTATGTTCTATCAGTCAGATACTAATACTTTCCAATCTGTTTTCAGTGTTTAACCACTTGCTAGAAGTGGTGAATTTACTTTCACATTAACAAGAAAAATGCTTAACACAGGAGTATTTGAGAGCTAAGTTGTGGGGTGAAGACAGAAGTAATAATGGTGCCAAAAAGAAACTGTCTGGACAACAGTCTAATATAAAGATGACAGTGTAAATCTATTAGAGTTCTCTGGTTCCTGTAAAAGGAAACAATAACATAGTGATGGTATGACACAAATTTCAAATCTATTTATGGAGCTTTTGCAAGAATTATTGATGAGATAGAGAAATATATGGGGTGGGGGGTGGGGAAGGCAATTTCTTCTAGTTCTACTCCACTACTGAGAATGTTTCCAAGGTTCCCATTGTTTTTTATGGCTCCACTTAACTTAGATGTCATTAGGGCCAATGCTGGTTTTCTCCCCTTTTGCGGTTCTCTGGTCTCCAACTCACTAAAGTAAACTAACATCTTACATCACTAAGGTGTACCCTCCAACCGGGTAGCAGGGAAGTTCCAACTTTAGTTTAGGATACACAGAGGCTAAGCCCACACGTGGTCTAAATAAACTACTGTTAGGGGTAAACAGACTCCAGAAATCTAGATACAGAATTGTATACCCCCAAAGTTCAAGTGCAGGCACTCAAGAAAGTCAGGCACATGTATCCTGCAGAAGCCATACAGTTTCAGCATCGTTCTGAGAATGAAGCTATACACAGCCACTTCAAATGGTCATCATGTTAAGAAATCTCAATTTGTGAAGAATCATATTCCAGTAAAAGGAGAACATTTGTTTTGTCAAAGGAATGCTTGCTTCACATGATTATCTGTAGTAGGCTTTCTTTAAATGAAAGACACACTACAGTTAAAATATGATTCACCTCATATAAATTCATTTTTCACATATACAACTTTTAAAAATAAGTTCATGGCCTAAGCAAGTCAAACTCAGATTGTAGAAATACTTTTCCCTTGACAAATTCCCCTAGACAAAAATAGGTACCCAGCCAATAAAAACTATCCATCTTTCCATGTAAAAGAAGAAAGCCAACCATGGTATAAATGAATCATCTAGCAATAAATCTATTAGTGAAATAAGACTATGGTTTAAGAGCTGCTCCTGTCTATTAGACCCCAGCTGATGTAGTTCAGCAATATACACCTGACAAGTCACTGTGGACTTGGTTGTCCCGCCACAGCAAACTCAATCCATGATTATGTTGGTTCAAGTCGTTTGAAGTTTCAGAAAGTAAGTAGAAGTTGAGGTATCCCTATATGAGGGAAAATGAGCATAGAAGTGAAATACAGTGAGGGAGATGCAGAGATTCAAGCAAAAAAAAATAATATGGATGCATTGTGTGAAGGGGAGAGTGGCCAGCAGAGACTGGGGCCAGGAGACCTTGCTGGAAAGTAGAGCTCAAATAAGATGCAAGAGTGCTGGTTGGTGAACAGCTTTTCTACTGTTAAAAATGGTGAACCTAGGGTCAGGTGCCTGAGGCACAAGTTGAATTTTAGGCTTCAGGAGATGCTATAATTTATCTGTTAAAGCCATTACTCAGTTAGACAATCAAGCCCACTGCCAAATTTTTAATTGAATAGTTGTCTCCCTCAAAATTCATATCTACCCGGAAACTATGAATTTGATTTTATTTGAAAATAGGATCTTCGCAGATGTAAACAAGTAAGATGAGGTCATACTGGATTAGGGTGAACCCTAACTCCAATATAACTGGTGTCCTTATAAGAGAAAATTTGGACCCAGACAAACAGGGATAACATAAGACAACAGAGGCAGAGATTAGAGAAATGTATCTGCAGGCCAAGGAATTCAAGGATTCACAGAAGCTTCTAGAAGCTAGCTAGAAAGAGGCATGGAAGGATCCTCCCATAGAGCCTTCAGAGAGAGCATGGCCCTGTTGATAACCTTGATTTTAGACGACCAGTCTCCAGCACTGTAAATTTCTCTTGTTTCAAGCCACCCAGTTTATGAAACGTTGTTATGGTAGCCGTAGGAAACTAATGCAGGGAGTGAAGCACTCTGAAATGATGATTTACAGAAATTATTCTGCCGGTGACAAGCATGAATTGAAGGGAGGAGAGGCTGGAACCAAAAAGCCCCGTTAGGAGGAGATTATAGTAACTTAGTCTTAGAAAACAAGAAGGGTGTGGGCCAGGCTAGTGACAGTGGAACAGAAACAAAGCCAAAATCTAGAGATGTTGAAAATAAAGAACTGACAGTACACGGTGAAGAAGAGCCAGACACAAAGATGATTCCAAACTCAGACAAAGAAGGGTGGCACCTCTGGCAGAAATGGAAAAGAATGGGAGAAACAAAGGAGTTCACTTATAAAGGGGAGAAAAGGCAAGTGGCAAGTTTCAGATATGTTGGTGAAAGCATGACACTTAACTGGTATCCTGTGGGCACCAAAACAGTGGAACTGAATATTAAGATATAAGGACCTACAGAAAGAATTATGGAAATCATAAATCTAAAAGTTAAAGGTAAAGCCCTGAGTGGAGTAACTTTTCAAGTTGGTTATAAGCAGCATTAGTACCCAGATCAAGTACTAGAGTATTTGGAGACACCTACAACAGATCAGAAAGGAGAGAAGGAAAGCCCGGTATATACTTCTTCTCTCCTGGGAACCATTTTTCTGTCCTATGAATATTGAATGGTAACTCACCCAATCCCCTCTTACCGGCACTGGGTTTTTCTACACATATCAAGTCTCATGAACTTTTGCCTCTATTTCTGAGATTAATGGAAAACTATGAAATATATCAACACAGGACAGACTCATTTATATTCAGTTATTATAAGTGAAGCAAAAACATATAATGTTTTTATGAGCATTAGCTTCTTTTCTTTTTTCTTTTCAGATTGGAAAAATAACCAAATGTGTAAACCAATATCTATGTACTCTATTTTAAAAGTTCTAAGGGTGCCTGGGTAGCTCAGTTGGTTAAGAGTCTGACTCTTGATTTTGGGTTGGGTCATGATCTCATGGTTCCTGAGTTTGAGCCCCGCATCAGGCTCTGTCTGCACTGACAGCATGGAGTAGTCTTGTGATTCTCTCTCTCTCTCTCCCTCTCTCTCTCTCTCTCAAAATAAAGAAACATTAAAAAATAAATAAAAGCTCTAAAAAATAGTGAACTTGGAAGGTCAACTGTAAAGGAAGTCTTAAAAATACTTCTGTAAAAGGCTGTTCAAGAAATGAATTGAAACACCTGTGCAGCCATCTGTATAAAAATGATTTTGGAGCCACACTTCCCAGTGTATACTGAAATGAATTCAAATGGATCAAAGATAAAAATGTAAAAAGCGGAAACTATTAAAGTACCAGATTAAAACATTCTTCTGTGGGTTAAAATTTTCTTAAAGGTATTTGCCAGGTAGATTCACGGAACTGTTAAAATTCTAAGTCAACTTCAAAGCCAGAAGTTCAGTGAACCACTTGGGCGGGCAAAAGAAGAGTAAATGATTAGCCAGGCCTACTGTAGATGAGCCAAACATTCCTCTTTAAATCAAAAGCTCCTTATTTCTGTTGCCTCAAAAATACAGACACCCTTTCTTTTTAATACAATGTGTAATAGTTTCCTAGGACTGTCATACAAAGTACAAAAAAAGGGGTGTCTTAAAACAAAATAAATGTATTCCCTCACCGTTGCAGAGGCTAGTAGTCAGTGATGAAGGTGTCAGTCAGACCAGGCTCTCTCTGAAGTCTCTAGGGAAGGACCCTTCCTGATCTCTTCTAGCTTCTGGTGTTGGCTGGCATCTTTGGCATTCCTTGGCTTGAAGATGCATTGCTCCAGACACATGACCACTTCTCTTCCTAGGAGTCTTTATATCATCTTCCCTCCTGCATGTCTATCTTTACATCCAAAGTTCTCCTTTTATAGAAACTGGGGACCACTTCAATGACTGCACTTGAACTTGAAGACCCTAATTCCAAATAAGATCACATTCTGAAGTACCAAGTGTTAAAATCACAACATATCTTTTTGGAGAACCACAATTCAACCCACTTCAACACACTTTAGTAGTAATATATCTAAATAGTTACAAAATCTGACATCCTCCATGCCAAATCTCCCTGGAAATAGCAGAGTCATGGGCCAACACTTCATACAAGGTGGCTTGAGGACACCGAGCACCACACATCACCCAGCTCAAGATAAACATACAGATTCTGAGGCCCTGACCCAGACTCACTACAATAGGACCCTGGATATGGTGGAGCAAAGAGGCCCAAATAGGGCACTTTCCTTAAATTCTGTCAAGATGAGAAAGTGATTATTTTTTAATTTGAGAGAGAGAGTGAACACATGCAAGAGCAGGAGAGAGGGGCAGAGGAAGAGAGAAAAGGAGGGAGGGAGAGAGAGAGAGAAAGACTGACAGAGAGAATCCTAAGCAGGCTCCATGCTCAACACAGAACCCAATGTGGAGCCCAATGTGGGGCTCAGTCTCACAACCCTGGGATCATGACCTGAGCCAAAATCAAGAGGGGGACGTCCAACTGAGTGAGCCACCCAGGAGCTTGCCAGAAAGGGATTTTAAGGGCTTAAATCATCTTGGTTAACAAACATCTACGGGGAATCAAAGTTTCATGTAAAAGACAAATCTAGTAAGCAGCCACTGTCCTTGGGCTTCACGCAGAGCTTCCACAGGAGTAGTGAAAAGCCGAGCTGGGCTGACTTAAAAGTGGAACACTCCAAAGAAAGCTCTGCATTGCTAGCCACGAGGGGCTGCCACCATTCATGCTAGAGTAATTCTAACCCAGTCCCAAGGCTTTTATTTATAGAATGACTACAAAACCTAAACCACAAATCTTACCGTTAAACATATGCATTTGTCACCTCTCCAGGATGTCACCCATATTTGCATGCCATGTTCATGGCCATGCCATGCCAAAACAGGCTCGAACACTACAACAGCCTGAGAGCAGGGTCCATTGGGCTGATTACAGGTTGAGTATGAGAGTACTAGATCGGATAGCCAAGTCCCTGGAATCCCCAAGAACCTCTCAGAATAGAATGTGTTCCTTGAAGATGCTCCCAGTTCCCACAGTGAGGAATTGTGCCCTCTCCATGCCCTCTTATCCCTATCCATTCTAAGTTTTAAATTACATACCCTAAGTGAAACTAACTCACTGCAAGCCAACTGATGCCTGTTAAAGTCCTCAGAACTCAAGCTGTGTACATTCCTCTGAATATTGCTCCGTCCCTTACAAAAGAGAGGCTGGAAATGAATCTCACTAAGCCAGATGCTACAGAGATATTAGAACAGCAGGTAGATTCTGAAGAGAAGCCAAAGAGAATAACACCACAGCTCTAAAGATCCTTCTTCTTTGGAAAAACTGTGTTCTAACCGGGCTCAGAGATTTCTTAAAGTCAGAAGTTTCAAAAAACACCCTTTATCCATTCATTTATTTATTCATTCAATAAGCATTTACTGTGCTTCATTGCTGATTTGAATGATGAGGAAGCTGACTACTGGATTTCTGGTGAACACAGGAGCAGAAGAAGCCTTGAGCCCTGTGATGGCTAAGACAGCCACATGCTGTCGGAGACAATGTAAGAAGCTTCTAAGAAACTTGGGCTTGTAGCTAGGGGGAGGCTTGTCCAAAAAAGTGGATCCTCTCCCCACCCCCAGGGCAAAACTGGGCAAGAAGGGAATTTAAAGAAAAATGGTGAGGAGTTGGGGCCCAGAAAGAACTGGGGATTCATTTAGCATTGAGTAGGCAGGGACTGGGGCAGGAAAAGGGAAGGAGAAAGGTTGCCTATTTGCCACCAAAAAAATGAGGAAGTGGTTAAGGTAGCGTTTTTCCCATGAAACTGAGTTGGGCAGTCATTTTCCCTTTATTTTTCTTCCTGGGCCAGCAGCCTTAGCGCACCTTCCCAGATCGTGCCCAGGAGTCAGTGAGACTGTCAGACTTCTGGTTATCAGTTTCTAAAAGACAATAATAAACTCAGGACTAGATATTTATCCAAATATTCATTAAATGGATAGTACTTGCAGTATGAAATTGCCCTTGAGATATGTATAATGACAGTGAATTTTGGAAAATGTATAATTTTTAATAAATCAAAGTAATAGCTTTGTGATGTAATTCAAGCTTCTAGGGGGAAAAATCAAATGAACTTCATTAGCACTGAACTAAGAATCAGCCAGGCAGTATGCAGTTGTGAGGCAGATATTAAAAATGTAACAACTTCACATTTTTTGCCTTTTTTGACCTTCAGATAAGCAATGTTATACTTGTTAACAAGTTTTTATCGTGTATAAAATAATAGTAAATTAAGATTTAACAATCTAACTCTTTTAAAATTAAATCTCTACCCATGGATAGCCTATATAAAGTGATTTTTAAAAATTAACAAATTTCAGAATGAACAATAAAGAGAAAGCCTTTTCTACAGCTAGATATTAAAAAGCAGATACATAACATGTGTTCTAAAAAAAGCATCCCTTGTCAGTGCAGAGCAGGTAAGTTTTATCAATCTTGCTGCTGCTGCTTTTAAAGTGTAAATGGAAAAGATTAATTTCTTGATGTAAAACCTCACTAGGTCTAATACAGCCACTTTACAGATTGGAACCTATCAAAACTGCATGATGCATTTTATCATTATGCTCTTCATATCTTGAGTCTAAGGAAACATATTATCAAGTCAAAAAATATGCCCCCAATGTTAAGGAAAAGGAAAAGTCAGCCTAACATCACCAACATCTGGAAATTCTGACAATATTCAACTAGTAAAAAAAAAAATTCTCAAACTACTAACATAGTCCAATGAACTGATTATTTTTATTAAAATTCATCATGCAAAATGAAGTCAATTTGGGGGGTTCTCCAAGATGGAGACTTGGAGATTCCTGAACTCACATGCTCTCATATACATACCAAATACCTAGATACACAATTTCCTCTGAAAGAAATCCAGAAACTAGCTGAATGACTCCTACACACTGGGAAAAGAAAATAATACCTACATCACTGTACACCCCTGGTACAGTGACACACAATCAAGGGGAAACACAAAACCCCCAAATATTCTCTAAGAGCTAAAGATTTGGACCCACCATATAGCACTCTAATTTTTAAGACTTTCACCTATGGGGCGAGCCACCAAAACAGGTGGTGAGAGATATATAAGACATGAGAAATATAAGACTATAGCAAACAAAGAAACTTCTTAATGGGCCCACAAGACTTACTGTCTATCTTCCCAAGGTTCAGCACAGAAGGGAACACCTCCCAGTCTTTGTCTGATAGAGATCTATTTGCATATTTTAAGACCTGCTACCAGCAGGTCAGGTTCTAATTCAGCATTATCTAAAGACTAACTGTGATCCTCCTCAGAGACTGGAGAAACCCTGTAGGCTGCTCCTCACCTATCTCTCTAAAAGGAGTTTGTACATACATCTGGTGCCCCAGCTTTTGTGGCTGCCAGCCAGGGAACTCATCCTTTGATCACCTGGTTCTATTGCTCAAGAAAGACTTGTGTTTGCCAATCTCATAGGCCTACAGCAAACAGTTCATAAGGTGCTATCCCCCAGGCACAGCACAGAGGAAGCAAACAGAAACTGTCATATCCCAGTCTTTCCCTGAAAGAGATATATTTGTGTCCTTTAGAAGCTGTTGCCTGAGGATCCAGCTACTAATCAGACTGAATCTAGGTGTTCAGTGAGATCCTCCCCTTTGGGATACTGGCATGTCTTGGCATACCCTCAGCTACTGGGAACCACTGAGAACAAGGAAGGCTGCCCAGACAATCACAAAAATTTGAGACAACCAAGAGCTCAGGATAAGATGAACAATAAGGTTGGTCTCCTACATGAGAGACTAGGAAAGGGGGCTATTTTATCTAATACACAGGAACCAACACAGAATCAAGGAAAATGATGAAACAGAGGAATAGGTTCTATTCAAAAGAAATAAGATAAAATTCCAGAAACAGACTAACAAAATGGATGAAAGTGCTTTACCTAGTAATGAGTCCAAAATAATGATCATTAAGATGCTCATGAGAGTCAGAGGAACAATACATGCACAAAGTGAGATTTTCAACAAAAACAGGAAATATAAGAAAATACCAAAAAAGGGGGCACCTAGGTGGTTCAGTTGGTTAAGCGTGTGACACTTGACATTGGTTTAAGACATGATCTCCTCCTCCTCCCCCTCCTCCTTCTCCTCCTCCTTCTTCTTCTTCTCTCTCTCTTTCTCTCTCTCTCTCTCTCTCTGCCCCTCTCTCACACGTGTGCTCCCTCTCTATCTCAAAATAAATAAATAATCTTTAAAAAATACCAAACAAAAATCACAGAACTGAATAATATAATAACTACACTGAAAAATTTAATGGAAGGGTTCACCATCAGACTAGATTAAGCTGAAGAAAGAATCAACAAACACAAATACAGGATAGAGTAATTCATCCAATCTTTTTCAAAAAGAAAAAAAATGAAAAAGAGTAAAGATAGCTTGAGAGACTTATTGGACCACATCAAGAAAACAGCATTCACATTATAAGGGGTCCCAGGAGAAAAGAGAATGAAAGAGACAGAAAGCTCATTCAAAGAAATCATGACTGAAAACTTCCCTAATCTGAGGAAAGAAAGAGACATCCATATCCAGGAAGCCCAAGGAGTTGCAACAAAGATGAACTCAAAGAAACCCACATCAAGACACATTAAAATTAAAGTATCAACAGTTAAAGAAAAGAAGACAATCTTAAAAGCAGTAAAAGAAAAGCAATTTCTTACACACAAGGCTATCACAAGAAAAGGGCATCGGTAGATAACACTATCAGCAGATTTTATGGCAAAAACTTTACAGATAAAAAGAGTGTCATAATATACTCAAGTGCTGAAAGAAAAAAAAAAATCAACCAAGAATACTCTACCAAGCAAAGTTGTCCTTCAGAATTTTGAGGAAGAAGCCAAGAGTTTATCAGAAGCAAAAGCTGAAGGAATTCATCACCACTAGCACAGTCTTACAATAAATGCCAAAGGTACTTTTTCAAGCTAAAATAAAAGGATCCCAATTAGTAATATGAAAGTATTTGGGAAACCTGGGTGGCTCAGTTGGTTAAGCATCTGACTTTAACTTAGGTCATGATCTCATGGTTCATGAATTCAAGCCTCACATCAGGCTTTGCTTGAGCAGAATCTGCTTGGGATTCTCTCTCCCTCTCTCTCTGCCCCTCTCCTGCTTCTGTGTGCTCTCTCTCTCTCTCATTCTCTCTCTATCTCAATCTCTCGGTGAACAAATAAACTTAAAAAAAAGTAATAGGGGTGCCTGGGTGGCTCAGTCAGTTAAGTGTCTGGCTTCAGTTTAGGTAATGATCTCGCAGTTTGTGAATTCAAGCACCATGTTGGGGTCTGTGCTGACAGTTCAGAGCCTGGAGCCTCCTTCAGGTTCTGTGTCTCCTCTCTGTGCACCTCACATGCTCATGTTCTGTCTCTCTCTGTCACGCAATAATAAAATAAAAACATTAAAATAATTTTTAAAAAGAAAATATAAATAGTAAAGTAAATATAGAGTTAAATTCAGAATACCCTAAAGTTATGGTGATGGATGAATCATTTATAAATCCAGTAGGAAGGTCAAAACAAAAGTAATAAAAATAATTGGAGCACCTGAACATCTCAGTAAGTGAAGTGCCTGACTTTTGGTTTCAGGTCTGGTCATGATACGAGGGTCATAAGATTGAGCCCCACGTCGGGCTCCATGTTTGACTTGGAGCCTGCTTAAGATTTTGTCTCCCTCTCCTTCATCCCCTCCCCAATTCATGTTCTCTCTCTTCCTCTCTTTCAAAGCAGAATAATTATAATTACAATAATTTGTAATGGATACACAAGATAAAAAGATGTAAATTATAACACCAAACATAAAACATAAGAGCAAAAAATGAAACCTTATTTTTTATTTTTTTAATTTATAGTTTATTGTCAAGTTGGTATCCATATAACACCCATTGCTCTTCCCCACAACTGCCCTCCTCCATGTCCATCACCCCTTCTCAGTTTGTTTTCAGTATTCAAGAGTCTCTCATGATTTGCCTCCCACCCTTTCCCTAACTCTTTTTCTTCCCTTCCCCTCTCATGGTCCTCTGTTAAGTTTCTCCTGTTAGACTTATGAATGAAAGTATATGGCATCTCTCCTTCTCTGTCTGACTTATTTTGCTTAGCATGACACCCTCGGGTTCCATCCACATTGCCACAAATGGTCAGATTTCATTCTTTCTCATCGCCTTGTAGTACTCCATTGTATAGATAAACCACATCTTCTTGATCCATTCATCAACTGATGGACATTTAGGCTCTTTCCATGATTTGGCTATTGTTGACAGTGCTGCTATGAACATTGGGGTACATGTGCTCCTATGCATCAGCACTTCTGTAACCCTTGGATAAATTCCTAGCAGTGCTATTGCTGGGTCATAGGGGAGTTCTATTGTTAATTTTTTGAGGAATCTCCACACTGTTTTCCAGAGTGGCTGTACCAGTTTACATTCCCACCAACAGTGTAGGAGGGCTCCCTTTTCTCCACATCCTCTCCAGCATCTATAGTCTCTTGATATGTTCATTTTAGCCACTCTGACCAGCATGAGGTGGTATCCCAGTGTGGTTTTGATTTGTATTTCCCTGATGATGAGTGATGCTGAGCATCACTTCATGTGTTTGTTGGCCATTTGGATATCTCCTTTGGAGAAGTGTCTATTCATCTCTTCTACTCATTTTCTTCACTGGATTATTCGTTTTTCAGGTATGGAGTTTGGTGAGTTCCTTGTAGATTTTGGATACTAGCCCTTTATCAGATATGCCATTTGCAACTATCTTTTCCCATTCTGTCAGTTGCCTATTAGTTTTCTGAATTGTTTCCTTGGCAGTGTAGAAGCTTTCTATCTTGATGAGGTCCCAATAGTTCATTTTTGCTCTTCATTCTCTTGCCTTTGGTGATGTGTCCAGTAGGAAATTGCTGCGGTTGAGGTCAAGGAAGCAGTTTCCTGCTTTCTTCTCTAGGGTTTTGATGGTTTCCTGTCTCACATTCAGGTCCTTTGTACATTTTGAGTTTATTTTTGTATATGGTATAAGAGAGTGGTCTAGTTTCATTCTTTTGCATGTTGCTGTCCAGTTCTCCCAGTACCACCTGCTAAAGAGGCTGTCTTTTTTCCACCGGATACTCTTTCCTGCTTTGTCAAAGATTAATTGGCCATATATTTGTGGATCCAGTTCTGGGTTCTCTATTCTATTCCATTGGTCTGTGTGTCTGTTTTTGTGCCAATACCATACTGTGTTGATGATGACAGCTTTGTAGTAGAGGCTAAAGTCTGGGATTGTGATGCCTCATCATTTTGGCTAGCTTTCTGTCTCCTTTCAGTTTTAAAAGCTCATTATGCACTCTATATATGTTAGTATTGCTATATTAAAGGAGGCTCATTGATTGTTCAAGACCTGTCCATTCAGGAAGTATTCTTTTAATGGTGTCTCTCAGTTTCTCTTATTGTGTCTTTGCTTATTTTATTTCCTTACTCAGGGATATTTGGGAGTTTCCACCATGTGTACTTTGGCTTATTTCTTGAGGTAGCTCATGCATGAGGCTGTCTTCTTTGCAGACTCTGTGTCTTTTCCTCCCACTCTTGTAGATCAGAGTATTGTGGCTTCAGTCTTTCTTATTTTGATAGATGTGGGTGGGTAAAAATTACAGAGCTCCCTACTTCTCCACCATCTTGTCCCATCCCAAAAATGAAACTTTAAAATGTGTTCAAACTTAACTTGCCAAAACTCACCAATATATGTTATACGTAAGCATGATGGTAGCCATAAAGCAAATGCCTATATTAGATAAACAAAAGATAATAAGAATGGAATCTAAGAAAACCACTGTGAAAGTCATCAAACCACAAAGGAAGAAAGCAAGAGGAAAACAAAAAACAGAGGAACTACAAAACCACCAGAAAACAATTAACAAAAAGGCAACAAGTACACACCTATCAATAATTCTTTAAATGTAAATGAACTAAATCCTCTAATCAAAAGACATGGAGAGACTGAACAAATAAAAAAACAAGATCCAACTGTATGCTGCTTACAACAGACTCAATTCAGGTTTAAGGGCACAAACAGACTGGAAGTGAAAGGACAGAAAAATATACTCCAGGCAAATAGAAACCAAAGAAAGAAGGGGTAGTTATACAAAAGAAACTCAAGAATTTAATTAAAGGCTGTAATAAAAGACAAAAAATCATTATATAATGGTAAAAAGTTCAATCCAACAGGCTAAAGCATGTGCTTTCTTTTTTAAGTATGTATGTATGTATGTATTTTGACAGAAAGACTATGAGTGGGGGAGGGGCACAGAGAGAGAATCCCAACCAGGCTCTGTACTGTTGGTGCAGAGCCCAATGTGGGGCTCGATCTCATAAACTGTGAGATCATGACCTAAGCTGAAGTCAAGAGTTGGAAGCATAACCAACTGAGCCACCCAGGTGTCCTGAAGGTAAAATGTTTGTAAAAATTTATGCTCCCAACAATAGGGCATCTAAATACATAAAATAAACATTTAACAGACTTTAAAAGAGAAATTATCAGCAATACAATAATAATAGAGGACTTGAATACCCCATTTTTAATAATGGATAGATCATCCAGACAAAAAAATCAGTAATAAAACATTGAGCTTAAACAACACACTAGACTTAATGTGAAAGATATTTCATGGTCATGGATTAGAAAAAATAATACTATTATAATGTCTATATTCCCCAAAGCAATATACAGATTCACTGCAATCTCTATCAAAATTCAAATTAGATTTTTCACGGAAATGAAAAAGAAATCCTAGAATTCCTATGGAGCCACAAAGATCCTGAATAGCCAAAACAATTTTAATAAAGAACAAAGCTGGAGGCATAAGCATCACACGTCCTTATTTTAAACTATATTACAAAGCTATGGTAATCAAAAGAGTATGGGATCAACATAAACACACTGACACAGATCAATGGTACAGAATAAAGAGCCCAGAAATAAATCCAAGCATATATGTTCAATTAATTTATGACAAAAGAGAACTAAGAATATAAAATGAGGAAAAGATATTCTCTTCAATAAAAGGTGATGGGAAACTGTACAGCCACATACACAAAAATGAAATTGGATTACTATCTTACACTATACACAAAAATGAATTAAAAATGGACTAAGGACTTGAAAGTAAGACCTGTAACAATAGAACTTCTAGAAGAAAACATAAGAGAAAGAGCTCCCTGACATCAACCTTGGCAATGCTTTTTTTTTTATTTGACACCAGTTGGCTTTTGATGTACAACAGCTGCATTTTAACAGTACACACACACACACACACACACACACACACACACACGCACACGCACACACACAATTTCATTTCTGCCTTTATAGCTTTTTTTAATCATCAAGTAATACGATATAATTTGGTCCAAGGGTTTGGAATCATTCAGGTCTTTTAAACTAATATGATCAAGTGGTTTTGCTATACATCTCATTATTATAAATATGTTTAGTTCTGGGTTTAACAATGAGATAGCTAAACATGGACATATTTCCTTTCTTTTGATTTCTGTCTCCATTTCATTCCTAAATTTAGAAGATGATTCCCATGAATTCTCCATTTACTGGTAATGTACTTGAACTTCATTCCAGCTATTTCATATGCCCTTCAAGTTATTATAATTATAAATGGCATTATGAAAATCTACTGATAAGTATGAAAAGATATATACTTGAGTTCAACAGTGCTCTGGAATTAGTACTGACAAGACTTCAAGACGGAAAATACCAATAAATACCAAAATACTTGCCAATAAAACTTAACAGCAACCAAGAGTTGGCTCTCAGGTATATGGCCATTATTTGTTTTTTTTCTTTTTTCTCTCCTCCCAAAGTATTCTTTAAAAAGGCAATAACAGAGTTGCCTGAGTAGCCTAGTAGATTAAGCGCCTGATCTTGGCTCAGGTCATGATCTCACAGCTCGTGAGTTCAAGCCTCATGTCGGGCTCTGTGCCGACAGTTCAGAGCCTGGACTTTGCTGCAGATTCTGTGTGTGTGTCTCTCTCCCTGCCCCTCCCTCCCTTTCTCTCTCTCTCAAAAATAAATAAACACCAAAAAAATTTTAAAGGCAGTAACAAATATAAAGACAAAACTTATTACCACATTACACTTAAATTCCAATGATTGCTTATCATAGATCTGCTCCACATGAGACTGTTAAGCTAGGTTGGTGCTCAATAAAACTCTTAATTTCAAAGATGGCCAAGACTTTTTATTTGCCAGTTGGACTGACCCTAAAAATCTAAATATGCCTGTCAATCCCCATGTTTCCATTTAACGCAATCTCCACCACCTAAATGAATGCCCTCTCTCAAAGTGGGATCAAACATTGCTGCCTCCTTATGCGAAGAGGTTGCCAACTTATTCAAATTTTACATGTTAATGTATGTAAATATACAAAACCATGTCTCCATGTGTCAGACACATGTGTCAGGTCAGACATGTCCACTTGGTCCATAATTGGTGAACCTTAAAATGCAAAACTCCACATTTATTTAGTCTAATAAAAACCATCGCATACTTCACAGGTAACAATTTCTCATATTATAAGAAACCAAATGAGATAATCTCTGTCTAAAACCATTACTCATTTGATCTATAAGCCCAGAGAAAAGATGTTTAACTTCCTCTTGCCTTGGTTCATCTATGTTAGTTCCCAAATGGATATGTTGGGGCATGGAGGAGGTCACTTTCTAGACTTGTTTCCATAATAAATAGAATTCTTCTCCCTGAACAATAGAGCCAACAGTCAAGTTTTACAGGAACAGCAGTTCTGAGAGAATCAACTGAAGGACCAAGTGTCACTTCAACCAGTGTATCTTTCTACCAGCTCTTCTTAGGGATGCAAACCTATTTTATTTTTCTTTTGTATTACCTTTCTCCTAAAATATTGAGTAGAAAGTTGAGTAAATAATTGGCATTCAGTCAAGACACCCATTATTATCTCTTTAGTCTGTAAAGATCTCAAAAGTTCTTAAAAGGTAAAACTGTTTATTAATAACTAAGGTAGCTGAACAAACATCCTCAATATTACAAATCTGTAGTGCCTGGATCACGCTGTGTGAAACATTTCTGACAGTGCAAACACATAATATCACATGCATTTATTATGTGGTGCCCATTCCAGATTTTTTAGCTAAATATAAGTAATGTCAGGTTAAAGACTTTAATCTTCATGATTCTGATTTGAAAACATCGTTTCCTAACTTCCAGGAGAATTACAGTATGTTGATAGTGAAAATTAACAAATTGGATGTAACCTTGAAACCAGTTAGATAGCAAGCCGTGGTGTCCCACCGCCCCTCCCATGACAGCACAACCAGTAGTTTCAACTCCTAAAATAAATGTCAAGTTTAGTGTTCTTACCTGGTACCCTCTTTGCCCAGTTGATCATGTGAACCAGCTCCCTGTCAGCAAGGTTGGTCAGCAAACCCATCATCGAAGCCTCACTGAAGGGTCTGGAAGGATCGTAGTCAGAATAGATTAGGGGGGGCTCAGCCTCCAACAAGGCACTGACTATCTGATCGGCTGTCAGGGACAAGGCTGGGCTGTTCTTCTTAGTATACTTAATCAAGAGAGGGCTTGACCAAAGGTTGGAAGTCCTCACATCTCCGGAGGACCCCACTTCATTCCTGCCCTCCCCTTCATCTCTCTGCCGCTTGTGTTTCGACATTCTTCCTCCTCTTCGGTCTTTCCGTATCCCTGAGAACACAGAAAAGAAAAATCATCAGTTTATTTTCTTCTCATGTAAATTTCCATACTAAAACCACCTTCCACGCTAATAGCCCTCACTTTATTGACATAAATATTTTGAGGCACAGGTAGGTGTGCTAGTAGGTGTTTAACAAGCAGCTGCCTAAGGGGAGAAAAGGGGCTTCGATTTGTAGCATTCTCCAATTTCTCTGGTGTAAATACTCCCGCCATGCAAATTTCAAGCTACTTGTCTGACATGGAGCAGCTTACAAAACTCCCAAAAAGTTCACAGTAGAATTTTGTGAGCCAGCACACGTTGAATCTGACGAACTGTATGAGTGTGAGTGTGTGTATGTATGTGTGTGTGTAACAGATGCTATAAAAAGAACAAAATTATAATGATTATTCTTGAAATATGGCTTAGCAACAAAGACTGCTTCTGCTATGAATATTCTTTTAACAGTAAATTTAAAAGGCACTGAGAAAAGCACTTTGTTACCATCTCATTGTCCAAATAGGTGTCTTAATGGAAGACACTGAAGGTGAATGACTTATCTAAATTGTATCTCACAGCCTCAGGATCCCACATGTGCACAAGTCTTTGATTGCTGCTGAGCTGCACCTTATCACCTCAGTACTTTACCTAAGACCTTCAAGTAGATTACTCAGTTCTAAGATTTTCACAAATGTATTTCTCTTTCCCGAATAGAAAAGCTTTAAAATAGGTGAAAACAATTTTCTCCCGAATATTTACCCAGGTGTGGTTCTCACTAACTAAATTGTAAAGAGAAGGAGAATCCAGTCTCTTGCAGTGATTCTTTGTGGTTTCAGCTCAGCATCTTTTTTCTTTCTAACATTTTTAATGTTTTAGTTTTTGAAAGAGAGCAAAGTGGGGGAGGGGCAGAGAGAGATGGGGACAGAGAATCCATAGCAAGCTCTGCACTGACAGGCCAACGGCAGCAAGCCCAATGCGGGGCTCGAACCCATGAACTGTAAGATCATGACCTGAGCTGAAGTCGGACACTCAACAGAGCCAGCAGTCAGCTCAGCATCTTAATCTGGAAAAGGCCAAATGACACCAAAATGTGTCAGCAGAAACAAGTCTCATAGAAAGATAAAAATTAACACAGGCTTCTGTATTTTCAAAACTGTTCATATAAAAAAAAATGTTCGTCTCTCCAAAATAAGCTGAACAGCAACAGTTAAATAATCATTTTGGTAAAAAGTTAATATAATTATTTTTAATGTTAAAGACATGAGTAGTACACACTCTTTACAATACATTATGTTTTCTCTCACCCCATAACAAATGAATAACTAATATCGAAACTTTTTCTATTCTGTTCTAATTTATCAAGCAATTTGGACAAATATGTGGCTGTAATTTTTTTCTGCATAACTTTAAAAAAATTTTAATAAATATTTTTAAATGTTTATTTATTTTTGAGAGATAGGAGATACAGAGAGAGCATGAGCAGAGTAGGGGCAGAGAGAGAGGAAGACACAGAATCCAAAGCAGGCTCCAGGCTCTGAGCTGTCAGCACAGAGACCATTGCGGGCCTCAAACCCACAAACCACTAGATCATGACCTGAGCCAAAGTCAGGCACTTAACTGACTGAGCCACCCAGGTGTCCCTTATGTGTAACTTTTACTCTTATAGGTCTAGATTAGACATATTAGACAATTCCCTCAAAATATAATGAAGTCACAGACTCTTCCTATTTGTTCAGTATTAAACATTTATCAGAACTCTTGGAATAAGAAGTAAAAGTAAAGATTATTATCACTAATACACACTCACCATGAATCTTAAGCACTTTATATACACTTTACATGAAAGCACTTTACAATTAACTTAATCCTCACAATAATCTTGTAAGGTTAATATTGGGAAACATCTATGTAGGAAGGTTAATGAACTTGTCCAAGACCATTCTCAACTAAGTATGACTCGAGATCCTGGCTCTTAAATGAAGATGTTTTTATGGTTAACAGTTTTAGAATTTTATCAATTGTCAACAAAGTTGATGAATTTTAAAATATCCAGAAGTAAAAAAAAGTGGGATGAGAACAGTTGTATCTGACCAGCCATTGTCCTTAGTCAGGCTTTTCAATTAGTTCATCGTGAACTATGTTCATGAGATAAGAGTATCTGGATTAAGGAAGATGATACACTCTACTCTCAATGTATCAGCACGTACCTGAATTTTCACACCCACGGCTGAATACGGCATATATAAGCAAAATAGACTTATTTAGATTGGAGTAAGTAGGATGGTGGGGAGGTGTGAAATCACATCACACAGAGATCAACTGAGGAACAAAGAGGGGTTAGTGTAGAAAAAAGAACACTTAGAGGAAACAGGAGTGTCATCCTCAACTGGGCTATCTTCTAAAGATGGTGTTATGGTCTGAACACTTATGTCCCCCGAAATTCGTATGTTGAAATCAAAGTGATGGTACTTGGAGGTGGAGTCTTTGGTAGGTAGTTACATCATGAGAGTACATCCCTCATGAATGGGTGAATGGCCTCAAAAGAGGCCAGGGAGCTAGGATGAGCTTGCTCTCTCTACTACGTGAGGGTACGGGACAACAGCTGTCTCAAGCCAGGAAGCAGGCTCTATTCAGACACCAGATCTGCTGATACCTTGATCCTGGGCTTCCCAAAGTCCAGAACCTTGAAAGATAAATGTTTGTTGTTTAAGCCATGCAGTCTTTGGTATCTCTGTTATAGGAACACATACTACCTGAGAGATGGGTTTGATTTGCTCTTTATGAGCCCAAATGGTAACACAGAAGAAATATGTGGAAACTGTGAGCAGAGTTCAATATAAGGAGGCAGTTTGCAATAGTCAAATCAGACAACAACGACAGAATCTACTTCCACAGGAAATGGTATATCAGATAACTAGAGGTTTTCAATAAAAAGCTAGCTGAAAAATTAAAAATTTTAATGTTTATTTATTTTTGAGAAACAGAGAGACAGAGTGTGAGCAGGGGAGGGCCAGAGAGAGAGGGAGACAGTGAATCCCAAGCAGGTTCCAGGGTCTGAGCTGTCAGCACAGAGCCCGACACTGAGCTCAAACTCATGAACTGTGAGATCATGACCTGATCTGAGGTTGGACATTTAACCAACTGAGCCACCTAGGTACGCCTAACTGAAAACTTTATGGAGATGTTACTGAAGGGATTCAATTATCGAGTGAGCATTTGCACTAGGTGACCTTCAATATACCTTCTCAAGACTGTATGACTCCATGGCTTTCTGTTTGTAATGAAAGACCAGTAGCTTTGAAATAAAAAATGGGGGGTAAAGTAAAAGCAAAAAATTCCTTTAGGGTCACTTTTCTCAAGAAATTCTGAAGTTAGAATTTTGAGAGGATGAATTTTCATTGGTGTTTTACCTGCTCTGGGTGGGCACTGGTGTAAAAAAAAATGCATTGTTTTTCAGTATTAGTATATTATTCAAATATTTTTTTTCTCTACAACTTTAGAAGGAGGTTGATAATGTGAACAGATCTTATAGGAAATCTGCAGCAGCAAAGAAAACTTTTTAATATCAGATTATGTGGAAAGATAAAAGCAAGAGATTTGACTAAAGGAAAAAAATGGCTAAAGATGATACTGTTTTTAATGGAGAACCAGGGGGAGCAGAGGAGGGAGAGAGTGTTGGGGAGAGAGAGGGACGCAAAACTTGAGAGACTATTGAATGCTGAGAATGAACTGAGGGTTGAGGGGGAAGGGGGAGGGGGGAAAAGAGGTGGTGGTGATGGTGGAGGGCACTTAAGGGGAAGAGCACTGGGTGTTGTATGGAAACCAATTTGACAATAAAATATTATGGAAAAAAAAAAAAGATGATACTGTTTTTCCTAAGATGAAATCATGAGATACCTGATCACAACTACACATAAACATTTTACTTTTTAAAAACAAAGTCTATGTTTTCTATTATAAATGTAATTTATTTTTTAAATATTTCAAAAGTAAAGACAATGAGATAGAAAGTTAACAAAACAAAACATAGTATTACCACCCATTTTAACAGGCCCCAGCAGTCATAATACAGACATATTGGTTCCAGAAAAAGGATTTTTGACTCAATTCAGGTACTAGTAGCAGCAGGTATCAATTTTATCAAAGTCTTAGTTCATTTGGAAGAAAAAAATTGTTCACTACTTATTAAGTATATTCACAGATGATACAGTGGTAAACAAAGACAGATTATGGTACCTTCCATTAAGTTTTCAGCTTGGAAGGAGAAAGACATCAATTTAGAATCATTCAGTATTCACTGGATGAATGAATGAATGAATGAATGAACTGCCCAAAACATAATGGAAGGGAGGAGTAAATGAAGGAGGAGGAGACCAGAATGTTCCTCTAAGGGAAGGAGTTACATTTAAGCCAAATAGTGAAATTCCTTTCTTGGAGACATTTAGTAGTCTACTCGGAGTGAGTTGAGTCTCAACAAACACATGATCTAGGATGTTGAACCCAAGACAAAATAGCCCCAGATTTGGCCTGTATAACAATAAGACACAACTCGAGAGACCAAAGAAAGAGCTGCATATTTATGAAATCATCAAAAAGTCAAATAGGGAATGATGAATTCAATTAGCACTAACAAATATGTTGTCTAATTTACCCCAGAGTGCTCTATATTTTTCAAATGGCAAAGTCCCTAGGAAATGTACAAATAGAACAAAAATAGAAAATTGTGCGTATAATGTGGCCAACTAGATGTGGTAGGCTCCTAGGGTGGAGCTCAATGAGGAAGGCATCTTTTTCCACTTGTAAGTAGTAACTGTCACATTACCAGTGACATACCAGTGTCATCTGCCAGTGACAATATTACATAATATTTTATAGTGGTTCAAAAAAATCAAACTGGAATTGAGTGGAAGAAGGTAAAAAAACAACAAATGACCCAAATTCTATCTCTATTTTAACCTAGGTTAAATAAGAATTGCAGACCCGAACCAATGATTACAGGCTGTGTTGCTATGGAACACGCAGCCGGTTCTTAATTATATACAGTGATGGAGCAGAGGAGTGACAAGCATAACTGAAACCCAAAGTAAAATTAAAACCTCTACGCTCCCCACCAACACATTTTCCAGAATTATTTGGAGAGCAGCAACCTAGGTTGATACGTATTTTACTTAAGCTGGCTTCCTTCTGTCCAACATATTTTAACTATCAGTGAAAAAAACAAAAGAACAAAAATAAGTCCACAAAGCAGAGGGATAAAAACGATTAGCTTAGATCATGCAAATATCAAACAGGTGGGCTCTTAATCAAGACATTTATTTGCAACAAATAGCATTTTAGCTTGTAATGCCATATAAGCAAGATGTAGTGTCATTCAGTCCCCAAACTGTCCTCTTCCAGAATGACTGAGTAAAATATTCAGCAGGACAGGACAAATGTCCTGCAGTGGACATACCTGTATACACACATTAGCTCTCAGGTGTGTCACTGACTAGACAATACTTATATCAAAGCTGGTTTCCCTACACTCCCTTTTGAGATTGTTAAGCTTACAAAAATACACGGGTTTCCCACTGGTTTCATATAAGGGATCAAGAAAATAAATGATCTCTCAACCAGCAAGCCCACCAGTAAGTGTGAAATGCCACCAGTTTGAATTTTCTTCCCTGGGGTTAAGCCTTCTCTAAAATCCTTGTCACACTGTTCTAAGGATTTAGAAAGGCTGAGTATAAAACTTCCACTTAGCTCTCACGGTGAATTTAAGTTATTCTAATCCACTAGGAAGTGTTAACTTAAGGGAATTTATTAAATTAGTAACACAGGCAACTGGAATGGAATAAAAGGGAGAAAGAAGGTGCATGAGGCTCTCTCTAGATTAAGGTGAACAGGAAGGAATCTTTTCCAAGGCTGCCTGGGATTTGAGAGGCTATGGGGCAGCTCAGGAGCTGAGTTTTGGCAAGGAGAACGGGTCTGAAGACATATCAATTACTTAAACAACTATATCCTGGCCCTAAAATAAAAACCTCTGTCCTAAGGTATCACACTAGATAGTCTGAAAGATCACTTCTAATTACTTCAGAGCTCTGTTTAATCACTCTTTCTTCTTCATTCTTTAAATTCTTTTGCTTGGCCATTATATCTCAGGAAAAATTAATGTTATCTCTGAATATTCCTTAATTAAAAGAATTCATTAGGTTGTTTGCTTCTAATGGAGTCTCCTTTTTAAATTTTCTTTTTCTGAAAAGATCATTTTTCTTAATACCCTGTGCCTCTACAAAAAGCTAGTATAACTTTAGTAATTTTTCCAGTTCCCTCAGACTACGTTAATGTATTATTAAACATTTCACACATTTGCATAATCACCTCTCTTTTGTTTCTCAATAATTTCACATTATTCATGAGATATGAAAAAGCCAGACAAAGAAACACACTAAAAGCTTTCTAATTCAATATGTTGAGGAAAACAAAAGTTGTAATTAGTTGAGAATTAAATAAAGGTAAGAGCTAATAAACTCGCTCCAGAGAAACTCACCTGCATCAGTTCTAATGCTTTATCTTCAAATACTAGAAATGAATCTTATAAGGTAGGAACTGTTATAGTCCACGATCTAACAGAAGAAATAGGCTTAGAGTAACTAGCATGCAACAGGTCACACCAAGAGCAGCTCAGATTTGAACCTGAGTAAATTATGTAATTGTAAATTATTATTAATATTGCCATAGCCTCTAAGTGTATGAAATCAGGGGACTATGAATTATCCCATTCTTTTAGAGTTACGTAATGTTCTTTCCCTGCTTCTTTCACATCCAACAAATCATTCCCACCTAGTATTTCCTCACGTATTTCTTCCTTGAGTCTCTACTTTATTGTCTTCACTGCCATCATCTTAGTTCAAACTCCTATCCCTTCTTGCCCAAATCAATGCAGCAGCTCCTAATTCATTTTCTTGCCTACCTCAACCTCCCTTCTAGTCCAATTAACTGGTAATTGATTAATCTCCACTACATATGCATTTCATCCTGTTACTGTCTGTATAAATCCCTCAAAGACTTCCTTAGCTTACTGCAGGTTAACTGTGTGCTGAAGACTCAATCAACAGTTCTGGGGAAGGATCAGAGGTGATGTGGTTGGAGCTTCTGGTCACCTATTTTTCCCTTTTGTCTGTGTGTGTGTATGTTGTATTAGGATTAGAAAAATAACTTCTTTCTAAGAGGGTTTACTGGTTTTATTTTACATTTAAAAAGCTACTGACTTACTGAATAAAATCAAACATTACATTGAGACTCATGAATTTCCACAAATAATCTCAAAGTCCTTTGTAAGTCTATTTTTACAATTTGCCTCCACAAACCTTCATTTTTAGGAAACAGGTTTGGACCTGTGCCACTTTTTATAATACTTTCCAATATCACCATCTTTGCTCTTCCTACCTGTCTTGTATTGGCCTCCAAAACCCAAGTAAGATCTCATTTTATCCATATTCAATCTTGGATCCCACCCCAGTTGAGTGGCTCTACCTCCTCCATTCTTGGCAGCTTTTCTTTCCTGTGCTTTTCACTGAACAACTATCATGGGCTTCCTTCTGTGTTTACTTACACCTGAGTTCCCCTTCCCTGAGCTTTGACCTGGAACTCTCTCCAGGGAGGAAACTGGACCAATTGTAGGACTCACTTCATTTACTGGCCCTTTCTCGAGAAGCAATGTCCCACATTGCCTGATATTCAAGGCTTATAAACCATTGTTTCATATATTTTATCCATATATATTTATATATTTTATTTTAAAATATTTCTGGCGGGAGGCAATATGGTTAGAACTGAAAATATGCAAATCTACTATTACTGACAGAAAGAAATTTCATCATCTCCCTGTCAATAACTTATAGCTTAAATAGGCAGAAAATCAATATGGATAGAATTGATCTCAACAACACTATCAATCAACTCTGATCTAGCTGATATTTAGAGAGCTGTGTTCATCAAACAACAAATGAATACATGTTATTCTCAAGTTCCAAGATAGACTACATTCTAGGCCATAAAAATACCCATAACAAACAGTAAAAAGACAAATAATATAAACTATAAAATAAACTAAAATGTGCTGAAATAAGCTAGAAATCAATGATAGAAAGATACCAGGGACATTCCCAAATATTTGGAAATTAAACAACATATTTTAAAGAACATACGGCACAAGGAAGAAATCCCAATAGAAATTTTTAAGTATTTTTAAATAAATGAAAATGAAAATAACACATCATGATATTTTGGATGTAGGAAAAGCAGTACTTACAGCATTAAAGAAGAAAACTTAAGCACTAACTTCATATATTACATAAGAAGAAAAGTATATCAAAAAACCCAAGCTTCCACATTAGGAAACTAGAGAAAGAAGATCAAGTTAAGACTAAAGCAAGCAGAAAAGAAATAAAAAAAATCAGAAGGAATATTTTAATTGAAAATGGGAGCAAAACAAAGAAAATCATGAAACCAAAACTGTTTTTTTCAAAAGAACAATAAAATTGATACACTTCTAGCCAGAATAATTAATAAAAAAAGAAAGAAGACAATATCACAAATGAGGGTGAAATCCCCATCACTGGTACCATGGACATTAACAGATTAATAAAGAAATACCATGAGCAACTCTACACCCACAAATCTGATAATTTAAATATACTAATTCCTTGAAAGGCACAAACTACCAAAACTACCAACAAGAGATACAAATAACTGGAATATCCCCAAATAAATGGAATCAATAATTAATAATCTTCCCCCAAATTCACTAGGCCCAGGTGGTTTCATTGGTTGTTTCTAAAAATATATATTTAAGAAAGAAACCACGCCAATTCTCTATGGTCTCTTTCAGAAAACAAGAGTAGAGAAAGCACTTTCTAATTCAGTCCATCAGCCCAGAACTACTCTAATACTAAAATCAGATAAAGACATTACAAGAAAGAAAACTACAGGCCAATATCTTTCCTGAGCATTGGCACAAAAATCCTCAACAAATGTTATGGAGTCAAATCCAAGAATATATGAAAGGAATCATACCATGACCAAGTTGGATTTATTCCAGGTATGTAAAGGTAAGTTCAACATTTGAAAATAAATTAATGGTAACCTATCATATATTTCTCTGTTACCACAGAGAAAACAGGAAAAATCATATGATCATATTGGGTGGAACATAAAAAGCATTTGACAAAATTGAATGCCTTTTACATAACAATTTGGCAAGAAAATAAATAAAAGGTATTCAAATTGCTAAGGAAGAAGTAAAATTGTCATTATTTGCACATGACTTGATATCATATAGAAAACTTTAAAGACTCCACCAAAAAACTGTTAGAACAATAAATGAATTCAGTAAAGTTGCAGAATACAAAATCAACATACAGAAATCTGTTAAATTTCTATGTACTAAAAATGAACTATAAGAACAAGAAATTAGTGAGTGCCTCGGTGGCTCTTGATTTCAGCTTAGGTCATGATCTCACTGTTCATGAGACTGAGCCCTGTGTCAGGCTCTCACTGAGAGCACAGAGCTTGCTTGAGATTCTCCTGCCTCTCTGCCCCTCCCCCAACTCTCTCTCTCTCTCTCTCTCTCTCTCTCTCTCTCTCTCTCTCAATAAATAAACATTTTAAAAAGAGAGAGAGATTAAGAAAACAATCCCATTTACAATTGAATCAAAAAGAATAACATCACTAGGAATAAATTTAACCAAGGAGGTGAAAAACCTGTACAGTAAAAACCACAAGACACTGATCAAAAAAATTGAAGAAGATACCAAAAAATGGAAAATGTTCCATGCTCATGAATTAGAAGAATTAATATTGCTAAAATGTCCATACTACCCATAGCAATCTACACATTCAGTGCGATCCCTATCAAAATCCCAATAGCATTTTTCACATAACTAGAACAAACAATTCAAAAATGTGTATGCAACCATAAAAAGAGGCTTAACAGCCAAAACAATCAAGAAAGAACAAAGCTGGAGATAATCACACTCCTGATTTCAAACTATACTACAAAGCTATAACAATCAAAACAGTATAGTATGAGCATAAAAACAGACACATAGGTCAATGTTAACAGGAGAGTTCAGAAATAAACCTCACTCTTATATAGTCAATTAATTTGTGACAAAGGAACCAAGAATATACAATGGGGAATACAGCGTCATCAATAGTGACTGGAAAATTGGACACTCACATGCAAAAGAACATTAGACCACTAACTTATACCATACATAAAAATTAACAGAAAATGGAGTAATGACTTGAATGCAATAATTGAAACCATTAAATTCCTAGAAGAAAACATAGGCAGTAAGCTCCATGACTTTGGCCTTAGCAAAGTTTTTTTTTTTTTTTAATTTAACTCCAAAGGCAAGGAGGAAAAAGGCAAAAATAAATAAATGGGACTACATCAAACTAAAAGGCTAATGCAAGGCAAAGAAAACCATCAACAAAATAAAAAAGCAATTTATTAAATGGGAGAAAATATTTGCAAAACATATATCCAGTAAGGGGTTAATATCCAAAATATACTGAGAACTCATACAACTTAACAATAAAACAAAAACAACCTGATTTAAAAATGGACAGAAAATCTGAATAGACATTTTTACAAAGAAGACATACAGATGGGCAATTGGCACATGAAAATATGTTCAGTGTCCCTAACTATCAGGGAAATACAAATCAAACCTCATGAGATATCACCACATACATGTTAGAATGACTACTGCCAAAAAGACAAGAAATAACAAGTATGAGAAAGGATGTAGAGAAAAGGGAACCATTGCACACTGTCAGTGGAATGTAAACTGCTGCAGCCACTGTGGAAACCAGTATGGATGTTCCTCAAAAAATTAAAAATACAACTACTATATGATCCAGCAACTTCACTTCTGGGTATTTATCCAAAGAATTAGGAAACACAAATTCAAAAAGATGTATGCACACCTATGCTAATTGAAGCATTATTTATAACAGTTCAGATATGGCAACAACCTAAGTGTTCACCAATGAATGAGTGAATAAAGTCAATGCAGTGTGTGCCCAGTGGAATACGACTCGCCATAAAAAAGGAAGGAGATCTTGCCATTTGCAATAACATGGATGAACGTGAAGGTATTATGCCAAGTGAAATAAGTCCAACAGAGAAAGACAAGATTATATGATTCCATTTATACATGAAATCTAAAAAACAAAACAAATGTGCACACAAAACAAAACAAACTCATAAATGCTGAGAACAGATTAGTGGCTGCCAGAAAAGAAGAGGGGGTTGGAGGGTGGGCAAAATGGGTAAAAGGACCCAACTGCATAGTGATGGACTTACAGTGGTGATCATTTTGTAGTATATACAAATATTACATTATAATGTTGTGCACCTGAAACATATATAATGTTCTATGCCAATTTTACTTCAGTTATAGATACAATTCTATAATAATGATTCCATTGTCTTTGGAGAAGACTATAAGGTTGGTCAAGAGGAAAAATTAACGCTATCAGAAACAGCAGCCATAAACGGAAACTACAAAGATTATACCTCTGCTGCTTAAATTTTTTTAAACATTTTTAATTTATTTTTGAGAGAGAGTGCAAGCAGGGGAGGGTCAGAGAGAGAGGGAGATACATAATCCAAGGCAGTCTTCAGGCTCTGAGCTAACTGTCAGCACAGAGCCTGACGTGGGGCTCAAACTCACGAACCAAACCATGAGATCATGACCTGAGCCGAAGCCCGATGCTTAACCGACTGAGGCACCCAGGCACCCTATACCTCAGAGCTTAAAAACTTTTCATTTCCATCTTCAGGATGCAGAATAAGCTTTGTAATTAGACACATAAATTTAGCCCTGTTATATCTTTGTATTTTTTCCTAAAATATAAGAATAGGGGGAGATAAAGATGGATAGAGAGACAGAGAAACATTAGTAAAGATAGAGGAAGAGAGGGAAAGAGAGAGCTGTCTAGAAGGTTCTTCCTCTTTCATGTACTCTCCTTTCCCTTGTCTATTTAACTTTTGCTTATCTCTCTAAATCTGGAGAAACATCCCTTCCTCAAGGAAATTCCCTCTGATCCCCCCTACTAAACAATCAACTAAATGCTGTTTTCATTGCACCCAATGCTTCTTCATAGCACTTACCAAAATTACAACTAAAATATCAATTTACACTTTAATGTTTAAATGACTATGTAATTCCAAGCTGATTATAAGAATGGAGTCAACATATTAAATATGGAGTCAAAATTTAAATTTTTTTTACATTTATTTATTTTTGAGAGACAGAGTGAGACAGAGCATGAGTGGGGAGGGGCAGAGAGAGGAGACAGAATCTAAAGCAGGCTCCAGGCTCTGAGCAAGCATTCAGCACAGAGCCCAACGCGGGGCTTGAACCCACGAACCATGAGGTCATGACCTGAACCAAAGTCGGACACTTAACCAACTAAGCCACCCAGGCACCCTGAAATCAAAGTTTTATAACTTCTGAATCACACAATTCTGCAGTGGACCTCAACATTTATTGCATGTATGAATTCAGTATGCTTATTATCATTTTCAGAGCTAACATTCTTTTCTAAGACTATTAAAATAACTACTGCAATAAAATTGTGTCACAGATATTCAACAACATGATTACAAAAACTATAAGTGTTTAAGATATATATATATATCCCAACTTTATTGGACACTGGATTTCTCTTTAAATATTAAAGAAAAACTAAGTGTTGCTGAGTCTCAGAAATGTATATCACATTTTCATTTTTAACACTGAGCATAACACAAGTCAAAATTATAAGCGGCTCTAATTAAAGAAGTAAAACAATCACAACAAAATATCAAAGACTACTCAGTCGCAAACTACATAAGAGCAACAACTACATCTGTCTTGTTTACTATTAGACATAATTCTCTATTAGACTTCAATAGATAAGTTAGTTGAGTATATAAGTGAGTCTTGGTGTAACCCAAAATCATCCCAATATATTAATAACACAAATTAGACACATTAAAAACATCTTGGATACCATCAATTGTTGGAATTTTATTATAGCAGCCCTCCAAAAAGGTCTTTCTGATAAGGCAATTTACTGTACCTAATTAATTTAAGTATGAGAAATCTAAAACAAATTGCTAAATAAAAGAAGTAAGAATCAGTGTTTCTGCATCTCTCCTGATCCAGCTCTACAACCTAATTAGCCTGTAATCTAACTTATGGTTTGATCCCTTTGTCTCCTCACATCGTTAAGTTCTGCTTTCAGAATCTTCTCTGACTTCGGAGTAAATCTATGAATAGTGTGGAGAAAGTTGTATATGTGATACAAATAGGATCGGTTCATTAATTCCGTTTTCTTTAAAGGTAGTTAGTTACCAATCTTTCCATCAGGCCACTCTCACAACCACCGGTTCACCTCAATTGTCCCCTGTAGTGTTTACCAACTCTGTCCTTCTCCCAGCCCAGCAGCTTATCTACCATCATCTCAATAAATTGCTGTATTCATGAGGAACCCTACTATCCCATGATGTCATCTGCCAGCATGCAAATTCACATAAACTGGCAAGCTCTCTTAACACTAGGGTCCTTTGTGAATTAATTGTCCTTGATGAGTTTATTTGAATACGGATACGGATGAGCAGTGACTCCCCCTGACGGGGCAAAGGGCGCATCTCCCCATTTCCTCCTAAATCTAGAACTCCAGTCATATGGGCTCTAATTGTTCCACTTGCATAGGAGTATCCAGGGCCCACCATGGTAGCCCAACACGTTATCCAAAGCCAGTCTGGGCTCTCTATCATCCCAGGCCCCAGAGCCAGGTTCTTATTTCCTGTGACAACAGGAGCTCAGCAATGATGGAAGGGGACAGCTGCGGCACTAAAACTGAAGAAAACTTAAATTAACATGCGGTCAGCCCTGCCTGGCCATGCCTGTTCCAGCCCAGAGCGGTGCCCACAAGTTTACAACAGCCCAGGTCTCTGCCCTGTGGATCTAGAGTTCTCCGACCCAAGAGCACTTGACAACCACAAACTGCAAAATAACACAGTGATTCTTCTTGGCAATTAGCATGTTTTATGTTTATAACTGGCAAAGTAAAAACTATGCGTTACTGGTTTTGAAGTTAATTTTTCTGTAAAGCAACGTCACTGAGTATTAATCTTTTTCTTTGCCAAATCATATCAGAAAATTAAAACTGACTTTGATAATATTTATTTCAAATTTAATTTTTAAAAAGATCACATCACTCCTATTCAGGCTTGTTGCTGCACTGTTTAAAAAAAAAAAAAAAAGTCCCTTATAGGTGAAGCAACCGAAGAGGTAGGCCTCATATAAGAATGCCTTGTTCTGGAATTCTCCCGAAAGTCTGGGTAGCGAGTGCCAAGAATAGAAAATCAATCACAGGTCACCACACCTTTAGCTGCATGTCAAATCATGTCACCTCATTCGAGCACAGAAACTAAGATTCAAGGCCCAAATCAAGCAAAGGGTATTAACAAACCACATTTGTTCTCAATGACATCCATTTTTTAAAAATTCTTCTAATGTTTATTCATTTTTGAGAGAGAGAGAGAGTCAGCATGAGCAGGGGAGGGCCAGAGAGAAAGCAGAAGACACAAAACGCAAAGTAGGCTCCAGGTTCTGCCCTGTCAGTGCAGAGCTCAACACAGGGTTCGAACTCCCAAACCGTGAGATCATGACCTGAACCAAAGTCGATGCTTAACCAACTGAGCCACCCAGGTACTCCTCAATGATATCCATTTTAATCTAAAAGTATAATGTTCACTCTTAAAACTACATGCACTTTAATAAAAAGCCTACTAAGAAAGCCTTGTTTCTAGGGACAGCTGTGGCAGGCTGTTCTATAAGAATCTGATTTATTAATAATAAAATTTATGGGGTGAGGGGAAAAGCAATACATATTTTTCTTGCCTGGCTTCGTTTCCCTGTAATATCTTAGTGATGAGTCTCCCACTGGCAGGCCTTCTGTAGTCAAGAGGAATAAATAAGACACCAAGGTTCAGCCTGTGAAGTTCTCTCTCTTTTCTCCCATCCCTTAGCTGTTCTGCAACTCAGACCTGCAGTTTTCCTTCTCCGACTTGAAAAAGAAATAGTTTGTCTCCCCACCTCCCCATGGGTCTCTTCATCTCATGCCAATCTGTGCAGTTAGATACAAATAAAGTCCCTCTTGTCTTTAATTTGGTCATGGATGAGTCTTCCTAGCCATGCTTGAGTCACCGACAGCCAATCACATTGTCTTGGACAAGCAGAGCCTGCCAGTCGGACAGATTCAAACAATAATTCTACAAGTGGATCACAGACCAGTCCGCCCATAGCTTCCCATTTAACAAATCGTCGGAGAGCATGTCAGATTTCCTGAAGCTTAAAGGGGGTTACTGCTTTCTATAAAGTTTCACTTGTGAACTCTGTCCTGAGGCTTGGGACAAATTAAAGGCCCAATAAGTACCTGTTAAATGATGAATTCCTGTCACATCCTAGTGGCTAACAGAAATCACCATGGCTCCTTTCCTAAAATATTGATCTGAACAACTACTAGTATTAGAAGGATTATGAATTGACAATTATCAACAGCCTTAATGATCACAAAGTTCTATCACCCTTATTTTCCCCCCACTCCTCTACCATTTTAAATTTTTTAATGTTTTATTTATTTTTGAGAAAGACAGAGACAGAGCATGAGAGGGGGAGGGGCAGAGAGAGAAGGAGACACAGAATCCAAAGACAGGCTCCAGGCTCTGAGCTGTCAGCACAGAGCCCAATGCGGGGCTCAGACCCATGAACGTGAGATCATGACCTGAGCTGAAGTCAGGGGCTTAACTGACTGAGCCACTCAGGTACCCCACTCCTCTACCATTTTAATAGAGAGCTAAGCAAAAAGAAATACCTCATTCTGATCACTGATATAACAAGAACAACTCTTTCTCACATGTTTATGCGAAAAAGTCCTCTACCGCCCTAAGCCAGAATAGTTTTTCTCTGAAACATGCCAAGATTTAAAAGTTCTTTAATAATAAGGACTGCACTAGTTCTTTGTATTTCCCACTAGTATTAACTCTGCATTTATAAATAAATTAGCTTCCTTAAGTAATGATCAATGAATGTTTTATGCACTAAACTGAGCCCAGGTCCGTCAAAGACAACATGCCACCGTGGGCAGGGCGATCCCAGGGCCAGCCTCTCCTCTACGGAATCTCCAAGTTCCTTTTCTCAGGCTGTACTTCAGTCTTCGTGACCCCTCATCCAATCCAAAGTAGCCAACTCATTATACTGTGATTTATTCCTGAATATCAACTATTTCACCACATCTGCTTTGAATTCCATTATTCACTCTCACAATTTCTTACCACTTTTCAGAAAAATTAATACATCTCAATGCAGATGGCACGTCCACATCTGTTTACTTTACCAAATATCAACTGGATCATTTGCTTACGTTTGCCAGAGCTGAAACTGTATTGAAAATATCTTAAACAAGCTTGTTTATAAAATGTCAAATGTTAAATATATGCTGTTTCAGAATACTTGTCCTTCAGTGGGAAGATACTTAGCAACCTGACATAACTGCCAGTTTCCTATAAAAACTAGACGTTACTGCTAGAGATGCAGGAAGAGAGAGAAAGAAAGAAAAAAGCCTTTAGTCAAAACGCAGAAGTTGGTATTAGTGATGTCTACAATAGTTAGGGTAACAAAAGACATTCCAGAATAAGTGGGCCAGAACACTCTTAAACCCTGAAAAGACATGTGGGTAACCTTAAAAATAATCTATAAAAACAGTGTAGGGTGTAGGTAAGTCATCAGGCATGGTTAAGAATCCAATTATCAGTCAAACTTAGTGAGGTCCGTTTCATCATTTGATTCTTTGAAGTCCTAATTATTTGGCAAAGATAATTAGGTGGCTCCCTAGCCTTATCTTTACTGCACCTGTTTCCATTTCTAAAGGCCATTCATTCTGTCCACATTTGGTAGAAGTCAGAAGTTATGATAAAAGATACAGGATCAAGAATCAGAATGAATGCTGCAGCCCAAATGAAAAATAAAATGTTCCTACTGTTGTAATTTCCAGAGAAAACTTCTCAAACCTTATTCATAGCTCTTGAATTTATAGATAATTAGTATATGTTCCAAAGGAAGATATAGGTGGAAAATTAGTAAGCAGATTTCAAGGTTTCTTGGTGATGAAAAGACTTCCCTAGGAGCATACATCCCCTTCTGGAAAGAACATGAGGACTTTAGCCCTTTATCACGAAACTAAGTGCCACATACATAATCAACTTCATCAAATTTTCTGATTGTTGACAACCTAGTAAGCTATATTTTTGGAAATGGTTATAGTCTGTAAAGTATAACTGTATCGAGATTAGAGGTCTCCAGTAAACAATCTGAAACTACACTGTTTAAATCGGCAGGGCTTTGATTCAATTAAGAAGGAAGCTACCAGAGTTGGAGACATGGACTTTCGATTCATTCATAAGGTTACCTCAATGTTTTAGACCTCAAGCCTTCCAGAAAAGCCTTGTGTAATCGCTAAGTCAATGAAAACTGCCCGAATGGTCTAACTAGGGAAAAGGTAGAAGAAATTGTTTCAAGCCAGGTGACAGAATTGCTTTGCAACTGAATTAGACTTTTAAAGCCAGAAAGAATATTTAGTTGAGATTGTATCAGATGGGCTATTCAACATAATACTTTGTTCAGAGCTGATACCAAAGTTTTAGTTGGTAAATGAAATGAAACTGAGTTTAGCCATCCATGTAACATATTCATGTACTAATGATTTCTTTTAAAGTGTTCTCTTATTTAAAAAATAATAAAAAAAATAAAGTGTTTTCTTATGAAAATGGTTATATCTGGCCTAAAGTTCATCTCTCTAGAATTCAAAACAGAAGTGTCCATTTTTGGAAGGGAGAGAATTATCATCATGAGGTCTATTGTACTGTGCTGTGGAGGGTGTTTTGCACATCATTTCATTGAAACACCTGAGATATTAGTCCTCTTTTATAAATGAAAGGCTCAGGGAAGTAACAATGGCTTAGCCCCAAGGCACACAATTAGAGAGTGACAAAACATTAGAATTTAAGACAGTCCCAAAATCCACGCTCTTTTACCTCTATACCATCCCCAATACCATATCATTTGTCAAATTTCTAATAAAATGGTGACTTGCCCTATAGACTTGTTGACCCAGTGCACAAGATAGCAGATTCTCATTATTATTTCTTGATATTATATTCATTATAAGCTATTTCCCTTCAGCCTCACTGCACATAATGTAGTAACCTGACTATGTTAGAAAATTCTTTCACAGTACATGATGATTTTTAATGCATTTCGAAGTTATATGTTCAATATGATTAAGCACAATGGAAAGCTAGTTTCAATCAGTAAGCAAATGGGTTTTAAATATGGCCAAATACAGATGATGAAATAAAAAAAGAACCAAAGGGTTGTTTTTTTTTAATGAAAAAGTAGACACAAGTACAAAGGATAATCTAAGAAACTCAAGGAAATTGTGAGCCCTGAATTGCAGAGAATGGAGCAGAGTATAAAGTTCCTTACAGTAGGCAGAAGAAAGAGACGAAAATTGGCTCACTGAAAATGACGAGGGAATTGGAGACAGGGATAAGGAAATGACAGTTATTTCTCCCATGATTTTAAAGTGAAGGAATAGAACACAGAGCTCCTGAAACTAAAGATTTTATTTTTCAGGAAGAAAGCACATAAAAACCACACACAATAGAATAAAGCAAAATGTAAGTTTTGATGAAATGTCCTGACTAGAAACAAGAAGACTGGGAGGCGGGGGTTCTAAAGATGCTACTTTGAAAATTACCAGATTATCACAACTTTTTAAAAGGAATCAGTTTTTAACTAAGGGCCTGGTTGTTACAAGATTTTTCTGGTAATTTGGTGATGCTTTTAATTTTTATCTCAATAGGTAAAACAAAAGATCTAATTTAATATGCTTTTATTCATAATATTACAATTTTACAAAATCTGAAATATCACGCTGGAGAAGACTCAGCCTTCTTTAGGAGAACAAAATGAAATCTGATAGATGAACTGAAGTGGGGGGAAAAGACCACATTGGTTACCAGGTCCTATCAGAATAAGTTATTCTACTTAGTCTTCATAGGTATTCTAATAGAATAAACTTCCTCGAGTTAGTAATCTGGATATCATGAGCTAGCAATTACAATTACTGAATACAATAACTAGCTTATCTGCCAAAGATATTAGTTAAACTGTCATTTGAATAATTCTCCTTTGTACCAGTGAATGTCATTATTTGAAATAGGGTGAAACTTAACAGAATGAACTTGTTAAAAATGAAGGGTGTGCATCTGTAAAAGCTTAATTATAATTACACAGTCAATTGTGATCATTTTCAATGGTTCTTGGCAGAGATAAATGAGTATAATGAGTTCCGTTAATGGACTGATGTGTTCTGTTTATGTGGCAGGGATGGACATAATAAACGTGTCCGAAATAGGAGGAGGGCATGTGAAAGGAAATACCAGGTACATGTGAAGATCTGCACCGTGCTGTGAGTAGAACCATCATGGAATGAATGAAATTTCAAGTGCTTTACGAAAGTGATTTCCAAATTTACATACCAAAAGTCAGTGTGTAAATCCTCAGCTGGTAAAATGGCTACTTCTAGCTTTTAGCTTAAGAAGTGAAAATGATATTAAGATTGATATCCCCTCAGTCCTAATGTCCCTGTTATCCTAAGACTCTACAGCAGTGGGACACTTGGGTATTTACAATGACATATTATGAGAGCATGAGATCTGTCCCTCCCTGGAATTCACAAATGTCATGGTGCAGGGCAATGACTGACACCATATTTTCCTTTGGTAGGATCAGAAACCTTGTGACTACTTTTTCACCAGCCGTTCACCTCTTCCATAAAACAACAGAGATTTCAGAAGGGATAACCTCCATGATTCAATTTTCTTTAAAGGGCACACGTAACAAAAAACAAGCCAGGGATTGAGTAAACTGCAGCCATACTCAACCCAGGAGCAAGGGAAGCTGACCAAGTCTCATCAAACTAAATCAATCTTTCACTCCAATTAACCAAAAATCATTTCCACTGAATTTACAAAATGAGGATGCATAAACTAAGTTCCGCATACAATGTAAGATACAGCCATCTACCAATGAGACAGAGTGCTTGGGGCTTTTGTTACATGGGACCCCCTGTCCTTCACTTCTCCAATTTGATGTTTCCCAATTGTTAGCATGGCTCAATGGAAGTCTCTGGTGATGGAAATGTTCTGTGTATAGCTAGCTTGTACAATAAAGAAGCCAGCTGCTAGACACTTGTGGCTACTGAGCATTTGAATGAGGTTCATGCAACTGGCTTGCATCGATAATGTGATTTAATTTTAATTGACTTCAGTTGAAATGGCTACAAGAGGGGAGTGGTCATGCAGTGACCAATGTGTAACAATGGGTCATGCAGTGGACCAATGTGTAACAATGCTCAGGAGTAGTAAATGGCAGCCATGTCAGTGGGACACAACTCCGGATGCACATTAGAATCATCCGTGGGAATCTTGAAAATAATTCTGGGACCCTGTCTCAGGGTCTAACCTACTGATTTGGAGAAGGATAATGGAGCAGTATTGCCATCTCTAAATCAGAACAATAAATGAGCCTAACTAAGTAAGGAAGATGCTCCCAGGACTCCAGTTTCCGAAATTGTATTCAATTTACATTACTGTGGACACAGCTGTGAGTGGGAGAGAGGTCCTTCCAGGTTACAAAGGGAGACAGTAGAGATTTAAGGCTTCTGATTGATTTTCAGAGAGAGTGGGAGCTATAAGGATTCAGGAAAATGATAACAGAAGAAACAGGAAAACTCACTGAGTAAAAAACAAAGAAAGATCCACTTTCGGGTTTTGCCCTGCTCCTTTTTTTATAACTATTAATTTATTATTCTCTATATAGAGTTTGCTGCTACCACTTACTCTAGCATCTGGATCTGCTCTGCCCAATCCAGCAGGCACTAGCCACATGCTGCTGTTTAAATTCAAATTTAATTGAAATTAAATTAAAAAGTTCCTCACCAACATGTCAGGTGCTCAAGAGCCACCTGTGGCCAGTGGATACAAAAATGGGTGAAGGTGATCAAGAGGCAAAAAAACTTGCAGTTATAAAATAAATAAATCACAGGGATAAAAAGTACAGCATAGGGAATACAGTCAATAATATTGTAATAACTTTGTACAGTGACAGATGTTAAACTACATTTATCATGGTGAGTGCTCAGTAATGCACATAATTGTTGAAACACTATGATGTACACCTGAAATGAATGTAATACTACACATCAACTATACTTCAGTATGAAAAGAAATACTAAAATAAAGATGGCTTTCAAGTTACTTTTGGCAATGGCAGTACGTGCTGTAGAAAAAAAAGTACGGAATTTCTAGCTGTACAAACACAGAGTTCAAATCTTCACTCTATTGTCAACTAATAGTCAAATTACTCAAACTCTCTAAGACTGAGTTTGGTCATCAATACAATTATTTTAAAAGTCTACTGCACTTGATGGCTACACAGCCATGGGAATGTGCTCAATACCACAGATGTACACTTCAAAGTGTTTGAAATTGGAAATTTTGTCATGTATATTATACCACAATTAAAAACCCTGCTGCACAAGAAATGGGCAGAACAGAACATTTCCACCTTGGCAGAAATTCTATTAAACGGTGTTACCAAGCTATGTGGTATATTCTTCTAGAACTGTCGGAGATGAAAAAGATGTTGCTGCTAACTGAATATCGTCTCCGCCTAGTTTTTGCAATGATGGTAATTGGTCACCACACCTTCTCTACCCCCTCTTTTATCCTCCATGTCACCATGTTCATAATATCTTCCAGCGGGATTGGCTTGTGGTCTCCACCTGCAGTTCATTCCCTTCCTGTACAAAAGCCAACCAATGCAGAGAAAGATGGTATGTCAGCATTCCTACTTGTCCGTCTGGTGAAGCGTATAATTAAATCATGCTCCCAGACAGAGACAGCATATAGTCCACATCCACACCCAAGGCCTAGGCAAGAAGTTGCCTTCCATCATCAAAAACACAAATGTGACCAAGAAGCATATTAATACCCCGAACACCAGAGATCTGATGCTGATATTTCAACATTACAGTGATGAGTTGAATGAACTCATTCAATGATATATCGAAGCCCACCTAAACATCTCCCACTCCTCACCCGCACTGCCCCCTAACAGCTCAGGTGGCCCAATTCCATAGGCTATGCTTCTGCCCAAGGCTTTTGGCCCTGAACCCAGTGGTAGCTAGAAAACTGTTTATGACATTTAACCACATGTCTTCCAGAAATGGACTCCGTTCTCAGAACCCTTGCCTGCCGGTGGGTGTCCCGTCCCTGTAGACAGATATCCTGACACTGGCTTTACAGTGACTCCATCTGCAAACCTTCCTAGTAGCTAAACTTGGTCTTTTCTTTGCTCTACCCACTGCACTCTGGCCTAAGGTACAGGAAGGCCTCTCAGCCAGACTCAGTTGGCCCTCTTCCTTGGTCCCATAACCAGTTTCAAGTTGGAGAATTCCTAAATTGTGACATAATTCACTAAACCTTCTGCACCACTTTGCTCCATGGCAAATGGCTAGCACATGTCCTAGGGAGTCTGCGCCAATGTGATGAGACTTTTCCTTTGACTTTCACTGCCCTATGATGGAGTAGAACCCATGCCTTGGTGTCATTAGCACCAAGCTGAGCTAACACGTCTCTAAGTTTTAAGAGAAGTTTAAGGTCACAGAGATTGGGTTGCCCTTATCCATTTTATTCTCTGAAGATAAGATGAATTACCTTGATTGCAGAAGTTGCCCAAATAAAAACATTTCAACTTTGTGATTTTTTGGAACAGTGTGTACTCCGAGTGGATGTGGAGCAAGCAAGCAGAATGAGTTGCCAGCTATCAGTTACAAAGTCCCTCTGAAAAGAGACCTGATGACAGTGAGGCATCTTGCTGAGAAAAAAATTACTTTAAACACGAAACCATCCAACTCTTCGCCAGGCATTGCCTTAAGAAAACACATTCACATAAAAGAATGGGGCATAAGTCATTGTTTCAAAACAATTTTTTTCTCAATTGTTCAGAAAGCTTTCATTGTTCACGAAATCTCTTTGTTCCTCACTTAACTTTGTCCCACTTACCTTCAAGAGGGATTGAAAACATGCTGAAAAGGAACGGAGGAGTTAATTTATTTGTCCACAGCTTCGTGAACTATCTCCACTCATCATTCATGCTTTAGTTTTAAGCAAGGAGGGGAGAGGGTATGAGTTAGTGACTTTCCTGTATCCTTGCCACTTGCAATGACGTTGCCCTCCATCATCAAAAACACAAACGTGACCAACAAGCATAATATTAATACCCTGAACACTAGAGATTTAATACTGATAGATCAGCATTATAAGGATGAGTTGAATGAACTTGTTCAATGGTATTTCTGAGGTCACTTAAATGTAGTTAAGTATCAAATGAGGAATAAAATATTTACAATTGTGAAATTTATCAGCTAAATACAATAATAATAATGTATACAGATGTTATAGTAAGATAGCTGGTCAATCTCCCTCCCAAACGGGCAGAAGAGACATAAAAAGAAAAAAGATTACCATGAATAAAGTTTCCTAAAACTGAAAAAAAAATGGAAAGATGTTATCCCACTAAATCTAAATAAGAATACCAAAGTTGTCTTTTTTATTTTACTCATAAATAATTCATGCACATTATTGAAAATAGAAAATATGCAGAGAATTTTAAAAGTGGAAAATAAAAACCATACATAATTCCCTTACCCAGGGCTAACTGCTGCTACCCTTTTGTTGTCTACCCTTCCAGAATCATTTATTGATTCATTTATTTATATCTTCTTTATTGCTCAATACAAACCTATATAAATTAAAATGCTTAAATACTATTTGTCATCCACTTTCTTCATTTTGACAACATATATCAAAATGTATACATTTTGATTCAGCAATTCAAGTTCTAGGAATGAATCCTTAATATATAATTATTGTGGTATCCCAAAATTTAACAAGAAAGCTATTCATAGTCTTGTTAAAAATCATGAAAGTTAGAGGTGACTGGGTGGCTCAGTCGGTTGAGTGTCCGGCTTCAGCTCAGGTCATGATCTCGCAGTTTGTGGGTTCGAGCCCTGCGTCAGGCTCTGTGCTGGCAGCTAGTTCAGAGCCTGGAGCCTGTCTTCAGATTACGTGTCTCCTTCTCTCTCAGACCCTCCCCTGCTCACGCTGTCTCTCTTGCTCTCTCTCAAAAATAAATAAAATATTAAAAATTAAAACCATGAAAGTTAGGGGTGCCTGGGTGGCTCACTCAGTTAAGCATCTGACTCCTGATTTCAGCTCAGGTCATGATCTCATGGTTTGTGAGATTGTGCTCCACATTGGGCTCTGTGCTTACAGCGTGGAGCCCGCTCGGGATTCTCTCTCCGTCTTTCTCAGTCCCTCCCGAGCACTAAGTAAATAAATAAATACATAAATAAACATTTTTTAAAAATCATGAAAGCCAGATACTCACTTTAGCAGACATATACCAAAATAGGAAATAAAATTGTGAAAGTTAGAACAATATAAATACCAATAATTCAAAAAATAGTTAAATAAAGTATTGTATATCTATACTGGAATAATAATATAGCCACCCTAAAAATCTTGTTTTGAAGAATACTGAATAGAATGGGGATATGTTAAATAAATAGGCAATATAACCCTGAATGTATAATTTTTTTAAAATATATGACATATCTGGGGCGCCTGGGTGGCTCAGTCAGTTAAGCGTCCAACTTCGGCTCAGGTCAGATCTTGCGTTCGTGGGTTCGAGCCCCGTGTCAGGCTCTGTGCTGACAGCTCAGAGTCTGGAGCCTGCTTCTGGTTCTGTGTCTCCTTCTCTCTCTGCCCCTCCCCCTCTCATGCTCTGTCTCTCACTGTATCACAAATAAATAAAAACATTTAAAATATATGACATATCTGAAACAATAAGATAATATAATTTTTAAAGATATGTCTTAAAACTATCAGTAAAATGAGATACCTAGATACCTAGATACCTATATTTTTTTATATATGGAAGGGCTTTTGGAGGAAATTTTACAATATTACTGAAGGTCATTTAAAAAGACCTAATATAAATAGAGAGCTTGAGAATGTCAATGGCTGGAAAGACTAAATATCACAAAGATGTCAATATCCCCTAAATTAATTTGTAAATTCAATGCGATTTCATTAAAATTTAATTTAAAAATTCCATTGGAAGCAAAAATAGCCATAAATAGCCAAAATAATTTTGAAGAAGAATAAAGTCCTTTCTAAGAAGGATTATAAAGTCAAAGTAATTACAAAGTTATAGAAATTGAAACTGGTTTTAGTGAAGGCATAAACAAATAGATGGGGAAAAAAGCAAAGAGAGCTCAGAATCAGACTCTCATACACAGGCACTTCATAGATAGTAGAGATAGCTTTATAGATCGATGAGAAAATGCATTTATTTAATTAATAGCTCTGAATTAATTTGGTTATCCAGATGGGAAAAAACTAAATTCCTACCTCATATCATAAACAAAATTCTCTTTTGGTTGGAATAAGTAACAAAATGAGACAAAAGTACTTGAAGACTTTTAAAACAGAACATAGATAAATAACTTTATAGTGTTCAGACCGGGAAGGATTTATTAAACCAAATTCAAAGCACAAACTGTAAAGAAAAAGTATGATAAATTTCATGCCTTGAAAATTAAAATTCTATGAAATAGATGACACAATACAAGCTATATAAGAGGTGAATACATTTGCAAGACATAAAATAAATAAAAATTAGAATCCAGACTATACAAAGAACTCTGAAGAATCAATAAGAAAAGAGAATCCAATGTTTCTGTACATTTTTCTTGCCAGTATTTTGTCACTATAGTACTTGGATGTTAAAATTCAGAGCTGTTATAAGTGTCAATTTAAGAGACCTTTTTTTTTATCTAGTTCATTATTTTTAACACTTGTCCAATCTAGTTTCACTTAATTTTAAAAATATTTATGAGTCCTAGGTAAAAGTCACTTTCAGTTTATTTTTCATGGCAATTATGTATTTTTTATTTCCCTTTCAGGATTTTAAACTGTTTCTTAAATCAAAATTAATCTGAATAATACAGTTTCTTAAAAACGGCCATCTTTTAAAAAATGTACTTTAATTTCCTCATTCAACGAAGTAAATTCTGTCATTCTAGGGCAGGATGCAGAGTTCACTGTTTGAGTTTATTCTCTTTGACTTGTTTTACCATATGTGTAAAAAGGTTTTTATATATTTTATACCTCTCAATATCTTATAACTTTTTAAAAATGGCATCTAATTAATCATTTATTTTACCTTCTAACATCAACTTTTTGTTAATTAGTTAGTCTGTTACCCCTTTAAAATGTCTTCTATCTGTCTTCCATCATCTTTTCGGATGTGTGTGTGGAACCGACCATTGAAGCCTGATTTAGATTTTCACCAAATCTTTAAAGCCATTATATTTTACAGTGTAAGGCTTCAGCTAATATCTTTCTGCTTTCAAATAGAAAAGTTAGCCTGCCTAGAAGCTATGCTCGTGGTATGCAGGAATCTTTCTTAATTTCTGTATTTCTTCCTTAAATCCTTAGATGCCTCAAATACGGAGAAGTAAACTCTTGGAACAGTTTAACATCTTGCTTTTAACACATAAGTTTCTCTCTCTCTCTCTCTCTCTCTCTCTCTCTCTCTCTTTTAATGGAACATCAGTCTGATTTTGAGGATTATGCCCCAAATCTAGGTCTTTAGCTACAAGGAATATTTTCGTTATTGGATATGCCTTGGTGTCTTTTCCTATATCATCCAATTCTTTCAAGTTCAAGTCTGTTTTTTTCCTATCATTAGGTCCACTTGTTCTGTCTGAACTATCATCAGCTCTTTGTGTAGCTCAGTGATGTGCACCCACTTTGCATTGCACAGCCACCTCTATTCTTACTGCTTCTAGCATTCTGAGCACAATTCCCATGTTAGTCCTTCTTTTTTTTCCTCTTCTGTCTTTCAAAGTAGCATCATTTCATCCACTCCCCCTCCAGATGCTGTCTCAGAGCTGTGCTTTCCTCCATCCAGCTCTGCCTTTTCCTGTTTCCATATTCTTTAATTGGACCCAAGTGCTTTATTGGAGTATTTTCTTTTTTTTTAATATTCTCAGTATTTTTAAAATTTATCTTGCTAGGGTTTGTTCTGCTACTTGTTTTGTTTAGTTTTGTTATCTGTCCTTGTATCAGACGATTCCTTATAAGTATATGACAGATTCAGATGGGCACTTTTTCTGACCCATTACCACTACTACAAGCCAGAAAGCCACATCTCCTTGGGGTGGGGAGCGGAGGAGTGAATCAATTCTATATGTACATTTAATTTGGGGAAGGACTTCACTTAATACCTGGGGAACCTCAGTACTGCAGCAAACATGGTTATTCCAAAATCAGTTGTTATTAAAAATGCTCGAAACTATTTAAAAAAAAAACCTTTCATGTAATGAATGTAATGAATTAAAACCATATTGAGAGAGGGAGAGAGAATCAGAATGTGTGTGAATACATTAGAAAAAATTGAGCTAATATCTGCTTTTAAGAGAGTATCTGGAAAATGCATGATGGAACAGCCAATCCGCAACTAATATTTTACAGGAAACCCCACATACAGCATAAAAGGCATATATTTGAATCCTCCACAAAACAACATAATAGACATAAGAATTAGGCTAAAAGGGAAAAATGGAAGTTGACATTCAACCGTAAAGACGCTCGACCTAGAAATTATCAAAACAAAAACCTATGAAGAGTTTCAGCCATCACCAAACCAGTTCAGCTTTTCTGTGATTCCAAATATTTTCTAAAATAATTCAATGGTATAGAAATTTTATTTTATCTTAATAATTCTGGAAATGAATTTATTTACTCCCTTAAAATGAGCTTTTTTTTTTTTTTTTTTTTTTTGGTGCACCTCGGTGGCTCATTTAAGCATCTGACTCTTGGTTTCAGCTCAGGTCCCCATCTTGTGGTTTTGTGGGTCCAAGCCCCACATTAGGCTCTGTGCTGACAGCGTGAAGCCTGCCTGGGATTCTCTCTCTCCCTCTCTCTCTGCCCCTCCCTCATCTAAGCTATCTCTGTCTCTCAAAATAAATAAATAAATAAATAAATAAATAAATAAATAAATAAATAAAAGAGCTTTTCTTTGACTTTATGTATAATTTTATTTATTTGTTATGATAATTGTAGTATTTGGTGTTATTACTTTTCATGTTCAAAACTGAATAAGTTTTCCACCCATCTATGCATATGAAAGGAGAGAGAGAGGGAGAGAGAGAAAAAGAAGGAGAGAATTATAGTAGTGGTGTTGATTCAGTCATGCTTATATGATCTGAAGAATAGACTTAAGCCAAGGGAGTTGTTCAGCTAAACACTAAAATAAGCCACCTCTTCTCCTTTTTCTATAAGCATTAAACTCACCATCAGTAACAAATATTTACAAAAACATCACTGTTCTGTGAATGAAACAAGCATATGGTTGTCCTTATAGAAATTAAAAATCGAATTGGAAAGATGTGAGATAAACATTTTTAAAATACAACGCCAAGTTGTTAGCCTGGCTTAAATATCAGGCACATAGAAGGTGAAGCAAGCAAGTGTTCAGTAAAGATAGATAGATTATAGGCAGTACCAGGCAGTTGGCTGGGTGCTGGCGAAACAGCACAAAGGTCCAGAAAATAACTGGCATGGGCACTCTGCCACTCAAGAGGCAGCAGAGGAAACCTGGTGATAGTGCTGAGCCTAGAGCTAGGTGGTTGGCATCTCTATGGGTAAGTAACAGCAAAGTCTGTATACAATCAATTCTACCAATGTGAGAAAATAAGCAGTCAGGTAAATAAGCTAAAAGTCAAAAATCAAAGCTTCTGTGTAGACGGGGTCACGTCAAAGATGAGAAATGGAGGTGAGGCAGAGGACAGGTATTGCAGTAAATGCTAAAGTCAACAGAGCTGAGGTCAAGCAGGAGTCAAGTGCCAAGATGGTGGAAACGGCTCCCTAGTAGTTGGAATTGACCCCACACCAGTGTGTCAGTCTTGTCTTTAAGAGGTCAGGGATCAAAAAGTTCAGTACCTGGCTTAACACAGGGGCTCCAACAGCAGCCCAGCTGACCTGATCAGTACAGAGGAAAAATATTATTAGGTATTCAGAGAAAAAAGGGGATGCTTTCCAAAGAGTTAAAGAGAGAGGCTTTAGTAAACAGAAAAATGCATTACTAATAAAGTATTAAGAGCCAACTTCAGATCGAAGGGAGGCATAAACGAACAAGGTATGTTCTGTGGTCAATGAGGAGCCCAAAGTTTCTTATGAAACCTGGTTGTTGCGGCCAAAAGTTTCTTAGGAAAGTAGGAAAGCAGCATGAAAAAATAAGTGTTATTTAGTGAGTGGAGAAGTTTGAATGCGTACCCACGCAAGAGGCAAATTGTAGGTTCCTTGGCGCTAGATGCTACATTTTACGTATTGCTGATTAACTACATTGAACGAAACACATAATAGCTAATTAATAATTCTTGATTGACTGTGATGATGATGATAGTATAGTGGAACTGCATTTTATTTGGACATTAGATTAGGTGCATACAACAAAAATTGTGTGTGCTCTTTATTACCTCTTATAACCTACTTTATGGTTGGATAAAAGCCAAATAAAATACTGAAAGCTATATCTTAATTCCTGCACAAGCTTATTAGAAATAGAAATTATTATTATCCTCATTTAACCTGAGGTTTGGAGAGGTTAAGTATCTTGTTCAAGATCACACATCTCTAGACAGATTTTGAAAGCTAAAGACCACAATGCTATGCCACATACGAATAATAGTACCTAACCTCTACCAATTCATAACTATCAAAGGATAACTCATACATTCAATTCTCAGAATAGCCTGATGGGGTAGTTGGTGTTTTCACAGAAGCATATTTTCTATGAGACTATTTTCTATAAGTTATTACAAAATAAATATAATAATAGCTAGTCTTTTAAAGTAAGTTCTAAAGATATAAACACCTAAGTATATTTCCATGTGCTTCTCACTAACATTTATTTTGCTCTGTCAAGTTTAAACTAAACTACATGGGGCGCCTGGGTGGCTCAGCCGGTTGAGTGTCTGACTTTGGCGCAGGTCATGATCTGACACTCTTGTGAGTTCGAGCCCTGTGTCAGGCTCTGTTCTGACATCTCACAGCCTGGAGCCTGCTTTGGATTCTGTGTCTCCCTCTCTGTCTGCCCCTCCCCCACTCATACTCTGTCTCTCTCTCTCAAAAATAAGTAAATATTTTTTAAAATGTTTAAATTCTTAAATTAATTAATTAAATAAACTACATGTACCCCCAAAGTGTAACCAGCCTTTTCTTTATACACAACTCCACACTTTACCTTAGGATCTCTTTCAGGGAGGTACAGATTTCTCAGAAGTCTGACCACAGGTGTGTTGGTTTACACTTACTAGATAAGTTTTCAAGCAAACATCCCCAGACTACCTTGGGTGACACTTAATCAGGAACTTCTCAAAAGTCACTATCTAGCCTTTTCCTTTGTTCCATGAGGCAGAAACGAGAAAGTTTCACTGGTTCTTGGGGCTCACGTCTTAGGCATAACTATTACATCTCTAATAACAGGAAAGAGCTTAGTTATATATAGAAAAGCCTATCTCAATAAACTTGGTAGTAATATCATGGCCACCTTCTATAGTTCAGCCATCATCATGGCAGATTCACACTGATTTTTGTGACACTCCTCACTCAGGAGAGATTCTCTTTCCCTACTCATTAGTGAAGAGAATAGCTCTGTCCATTCCCAAAGGTTTTTCCTGTTGCTAGTTGCTCTGCAAATTTAACTCAAAATATAAATATGATGGCTGCTAAGGTCATTCCTCATATCCAGAAATGCATAGACACTATCTTTGCCTTTGGATTCTGACCTCTTCAGTATTAATCTGAACTTAAATTGTGCATTATAAAATTTAAGATTTGAAAGATGCTTTAGAGACCACTGAATCCTAAGCCCATAATTTGTCAAAACTGAGAACTGAGACCAGAAAAATGAAGTGATCTGTCTAAGGGTCCTTAGAAGAAACAGCTCACACACTTAACCCTTAGCCAGGCCTCCTTCTATCTAGCAGAGTTGCCCTTTTTTAAATACGAATCATCTAAACATTTAAAAAAGAAAACAAAGAGGCTTTACAACAAATATAGAAATTGTTAATGGAAAATACTGGAAGCCTGTGGCCTGAGGGAGAAAATGTCCTTTGTAAAATTATATTAAATATTAAGCAATATTAAGTAATTAAAAATTAAGTAACTCTTTAAAGAATACCCATCACCATATAAATGTGTTTTGGTACGTCAGATGCACAACTAACCCAAATGTGTTGATTAATGTTCTTGTTGAAGAAGAATAGTATTTTGTGTCCATAGCAATTGTTCCTAAGTCATAATAGTGGTCTACCTACTGTTAATACTTTACTTTTGCATGTGTCTATCTTTCATGATGATCTAAATCACTATGGGTAAGGCAGTGTAGTACAATGAAAAGAGCACTGAACTAGGAGTCATGAGTCTTGACCTCTTGTCTGAGCAGTTAACTAGCTGTGTGACCTGGACACGAACAAGAAGCTGAAAAACCAAGAGGTCAGGTTAGGTGGCTTTAAGTTCTTTTCCGCTCCAACCACCATTCATTATCCCACAATCACTGAAACTTAAACATATGAAAATTCATGAAGTCTTAGCTTTATAGAACATAAAAGCAGCAATTCACTCATACAATTTACCATCCCCCAAATTCTATATTTTATAAGTTCTACCCACAAGAAAGGGTCTCTACATCATTTCAAGGCCAATTTACTTTCTCAAGAGCAAATTATAGGAACAAGAGAGAGCCGTTCTGAAATTTCTGCCCGGCCTCAAAAACCTGCCAGCATTCCCTCTAACTTTCTGGGTCCTTCTTAGAAAAGTAAATGAAGATCCCTCTTTCCATCCTTTAAGAACTAAACTGACCTCTCAATAAGTAGTGAAATTACTTCAGTATAAATATAATTAAAACAGTATTCTAACTATAACTTAAATAAAAATTAAAGTAGGATAGTCAACATTCTTTGGTTGATTTTATAACATGCAGGAAACTCCTAGTGAAATATAAATAGCCTTATCTTTAACTGCTTTTAAATTACATTCATGAGCAACTATCACATTCAAATACAGACACTAAACCCACATGCAAATAAATTAGTGAAATCTAGCATATCTGAAATGAGTCCATATATTTCCAGGAATACCAGCTCATATCTATTTTGGGGTTTTTCTCACTCACTGTGTCCACTCATGCATCTAAGAGAGGCATGAAAATGGAATGCCCATTTGTTTGCAGCATTCCACCATAAACTGTCAGGAAGGAGACATGCAGGATTCCCACACTGAGTGAGGAAGAGGAAATAAACCCACTGGCCCCCCTCCCACCCACATCTAAGGTTTTAGGACTCTATAATTATTTTTCAGTCCAAAGTCTGAAAAGGTCAGATTTCTGGTTGTGATAAATTACAAAACTGGCCCTAATTTTTCAACCCCTGCAAGCCTAAGGACTCAGCCATTTGACTTGTTTTGGCCCATCGGGTATCAGCAGATACTGCAAGCAAAGACTTGAAACGGGCTTGTGATGTGGGGCTGTTCTCCTTCATGCCTCTGCCATCACCATGAGGCTATACCTGCAGGAGCCTGTAGGCGGAGAAGAGATATACAAAGCAAAACTGAGTTCATCCTGGCCGCAGTAGCCAAAAGAGCCAGACAAACGAGTGAGCCCAGCAGTCGCCCAGCCGATCTCCCTGCCATGTAATAGATGCTTCTCGTGCTTGCCAGTGAGATTCTGAGGCGAGATTCTGTGATACAGTAAAAGTTAACTACTATACTGTGGGTTTTAGGTTCACAGCAGATAATTTCCTTTCATTAAAAAAAAAAAAAACACCTCTATCTCTTTTCAGTCTATTCAGTGTTATACAGTGATAACGTACTTTCAGTTTATTCATTCATGCTAATAATTCTTGCATGCTACAGCTATTTATTGGCTGCCTATTATATGCGATCACTGATCTAAGTGCTTGTAATATACCAGTCGACCAGATACACAAATGTGTTTGATTCGTTCATAAACACCCATCCAGAGCTTACATTCTAGTAAGAGAGACCGTCATCAAACAATAAACATAACCTAAAATTAATTTTATGGTATATTAGGAGGTGGAAATACAATGGAAAAACAAAGGAGTAGAGCAGGCCGGGGGCCTAGGGAGGTAAGAGTACTGCACAATGCGTGGGCAAGGTAAACTATACTATTAAATAGAAGGGTCAGGACACATCTCCTTGACAAAATGATAATGGAGCAAAGAGTTGGAGGAAGATTAAGAAGCTGGGCACACAGGTCTCCAGGGGAATGGCATTCCAGGGAAAGGGAATAGTCAGAGTAAATGGTCCAAAATAGGGTGTGTCTGGTGTGTAAGGATGTCCCCAGATCTCAAGGGGAATGAGCAAAAGACACAGTGACAGGCACAGAAGGTGAAAGAAGTAAACGTGGGGAGGAAGTAGATGACAAGGGTCTTCAGGCCGCTGTAATGACATCAGCTGAGTGAATGGAAGCCCATGCAAGGTTTTGAGAAGAGAAGGGGTCTGAGTGGATTTCTATTTTTAATGTATCCACAGGGGGAACAAGCAGGCAGTGCTTCAGTGGTAAGTGGGAGAAAGACGGTGTTGGTTTAATCTAGCGTGACAATGAAAATGGTGAGAAGTGATCAGATCTGAGAGTGTCTGAGGGTAAAGCCACCATGGCTTCCTGGATGTGAGCTGTGGGAGAAAGAGAGAGCCAAGGATAGCCCAAAGGTTTTGGCATAAGCAATTCAAAAGATGAAGTTATTAGCCAAGATGGGAAGGATTGAGGATAAAGCATATTCAAGGGGAAATATAGGGGATTTGAATTTGACCAAATTGAGTTTGAGATGTTTATTAGATACCCAAATGAGGAAGTCACGTGAACAGTTGCATGTAGGGTTAGGAGTATAAATTTGGGAGTCATCAGGATATATATGGTATTTTTTATTTTTTTAAACTTTATTTATATCCAAGTAATCTAACATATAGTGTAATAATGGTTTAAGGAGTAGAAGTTAGTGATTCATCACTTACATATAACACCCAGTGCTCATCCCAACAAGAGCCCTCCTTCAAGCCCTGGGACTAGATGATAGGAGTTCAACAAGGAGTTCAGACAGAAAACAGAAGAGGTCCCTGGACTAAATAAACCCTGGGACACTCCAATATTAAGAGGTCAGAAAAGATGATGAGAAACACACAAAGACCTAAAATGAGTGACCAGTGGGGTAGGAAGAAAATTAAAAGAGTAAGTGAAGACAGTAAAAGCCAAGTGAAGACAGTAGACTGAAGAGGAGAAGATGAGGTACTGTGCCAACTAACTTGTCTCAGATGAGTACTGAGCCCGGCTGTTGGATCTAGAAACGTGAAAGTCTTTGGTAACCCTGACAAAAACAGTCTTGATGGCATGGTCAGTAGGTCATCAATCTTCAAATTGAGCTGATCCCATCATACTTTGCCAAATCTGTAAGAAAGCTGTTCTGTCTCTGATCTGAAGGTAGCATGGTTCTTACAGGGATGGGTGTGCTGGGTGACCCGCCATCGTGTTTGACCCAACGGAAGTAAATAGTCACAGATGCTGACCTGTCTCCATCCTTGTTAGGCAGCTGAGGGCACAATGTATCAGGACACCTCTTCATTTTTACCAGTATTTGGACAGAACAACTAGTAATTAGTCATCTCACTTTTCCCATTCATGCTAAACTAACGGACTCCACTGTCGTCATTACCCACCTCCTCTTTTCTTTAAATTCGGAGTTAGCCCTGACACCCCACATCCCCTACCACTGCCATTGCTGACACCACTGCTAGAGCAGAAAGAGACAGCTATTCATAGGTTAGCCATGAACTTGTTGCCTTAGCTCCCCAGGTCAGTGGATCACTGTGGTCTTCACATCACCGTGTCATCCAGAAGAATAGAACAAGACTGTTTCTTTTACACTGGATTTCTTCGTTCTGGAGCATATGTATGTGTTTGTGTATCTTAACTTAGGAATATGCCATGCACAGCTTTAGTCAATGATTTTTCTTGTGAAATGTGAGTGGCAGTATGGAGTACTTCCTATAAAGAGGAAAACTTTCCTGGAAAACAGCAAAAACACTGAATCTAGAATTCTAGGCTCAATTCTTCTGCTAAGTAGTTCTAAGACTTTGATCAAGTCACGTGAGCTTTCTAGCCTCAGTAGATTAGATCCATAGTTTGCAAACTGGTTTTTTAGAGCCCTGGGGTCCCTAGACAGTCCCTCAGGAAAACAAACTGAGTGAAGAGAAGCTATGCCAAATCAGCTCTCATCTGTCTTACAGCCTGAGAACCTGCTACGGCTGGTACAAGCATTTGATTGCTTTAAATGTTGCAAAGCACTGCATTTGATCATCTTTAAGGTCCTATATGTGATTCAAGAACTTAATTCAGTATATTTCTTTGTCTTCAAGAGAAGAATGATCATATGGGGGAAATCCTGAATAAGTTAAATATCCATAATATGACTTTTTAAAATAATATTTTAATAGCATAAATATAAAGGTGCTTCAAATATAAATATAGAGGTGCTTAAACATGTATCTGTTGCTTAAAACATGCAGAAGCTCTTTGGTCAAGAGCAGCTAGCTTTTCTTTAACACTTTTCTTAAGTCAAACCCTAAACATGGAGCCCTAGCCTTGCCTTCTGAAAAAGCTTAGGCTCACGGGCAGTTACGATTCTCCCAAGAATTACCCTCACATTTACATTCTCAATTCACTGATCTGGTTCTACCAACAGTCATATTAATAATCAGTCCATTTCTCTTGGTAAAAGACAGCCAAGGTAGGATTAAGGGAAACCTAATTTTCTGGAGTGGGGGCAGATCCCTTCAATATAATGAATTATAGTAACTCATGATAAATATTAACTTAAGGCAATATTTTATTATCCAATTCTTCACTGGGCTTCTGAGTTACTATGGATATACATGTCCCCATCTATATTATTAGTATCTTTTCATTTTTAAATTGTAATAACTTATTTAATTTATTTATTGTTTTGGAATGGTTCTTCAAAGTCAAATTATAACATTGTTATCAAAATAAAAACTAGTGAATTTTTATTAATTTACTTCAAGTTTCTTCTTTTTTTTCTAGTTGACACACAATGTTACATTAGTTTCAAATTTCTTTTTTTTTTTTAAGTACAGCTGACACACAATGTTACATTAGTTTCAGGTGCACATCATAGTGATTTGACAAGTTTATACATTTTGCTATACTCACCACAAGCATACCTACCATCTGTCACCATACATCGGTATTAAAATATCACTGACTCTATTCCTTATGCTGTGCCTTTTACTCTGTGACTTATTCATTCCACAACTGAAAGCCTGTATCTCTCCCTACCCTTCAAGTTTCTTCCTAAGGTGTTACAAGGAAACAACCAGAATTGACAGTGCATGTCTAACAATTAATTTCCTGCATCAATTAATTTCTGTATGCCAATTTCCTCATGTGAAAAATGAAAACCTTGCTACCAACACATTTTGGCACCTATCGTGAGAAAAGAATTTTAACGAGTTTGAGTAATAAATCTCTGACATCATCAAATGAAAAACACAACAAATCTCACTCCACATGAAGCTCTGTAACCAGTGTGTGACTGACTCCAAAAAGGAAAAAAAAAAAGGCAGATGTGGCTGAGCCAGATTTTTATTCCTCACAAAGAAATTAGATATTTATTCCCAAGATTGACAAGTGATGAAACTGCCATTCTCTTTTTTCCAACAATAGAAAGGGGGGGGGGGAGAGAGAGAGAGAGAGAGAAAGAAAGAGAGAGAGAAGATATAATAGCTAACACTTGTATGGTACTTTAAATTTATAAAGCACTATCATATGTTATGAATTGCAATTCTTATAACAGACTTGTTAAGTAGAAATTACTTGCTTTTTTTTTTAATTTCAATATTTTATTGTCAAGTTGTTTTCCATACAACACCCAATGCTCTTCCCCATAAGTGCCCTCCACCATCATCACCACCTCTTGTTCCCCCTCCCCCTTCCCCTTCAACTCTCAGTTCATTTTCAGCATTCAATAGTCTCTCAAGTTTTGTATCCCTCTCTCTCCCCAATTCTCTGTCCCTCCTCTGCTCCTCCTGGTTCTCCATAAGGTCTCTCCTGTTTTCCTGTTAGACCTATGAGTGCAAACATATGGTTTCTGTCTTTCTTTGCCTGGCTTACTTTGCTCAGCATGACACCCTCAAGGTCCATCCACTTTCCTACAAATGGCCATATTTAACATCTAAGGATTATGAAGCTCCTAAAAGTGACGATAGCAGGATTGCTCAGCAGGTCTGAGGAGGGGCAGCATTTGGACCAAGAACTCCAGCTCGGAAGCCTCCCCTCTTTCCACCAAAACAAACTAGAATAGCAGATTCATTGATAACAATATACACCTTGGAAGTCGGATAGTCTGAGTACTACCCTGCGTCAGACTACCCCAGGAGCGGTCGGCTAAAGCTTTGAACTTCCACTGGCCATTCTCATCTTCAGCTTCCAACCCATTCTCAGAAACTGTCTTCTGGACTTTTTTGCCACTTCATACGCAAATGTCCTATTTGTACCAAGGGCCTGGGTCTTCATGTTTGCTATCTCCATAACAGTTCATGCGTAAGAAACTCTACTTGTATGTGAGTGATGAATCACTGAATTCTACTCCTGTAGAAACCAGTATTACATTTCATGCTAACTGAAATTTAAATTAAAAGAACAATTTTTAAGACGCTCTCAACAAGTAACTATTTAAATGAATTAAGTCATCTGCCTAGAACACTTATTCTGTGACTTGCTTAGTGCTAGCTCAGTAAACAGGACAGAGAGAGCCCTTGCCATCATGGAGTTTATGGCCAGCTGCTGAATAGCTAACAATAATAATTACAGTAACTAGAGAAGAGCTATTTGCTATCAAAGGTTGAACACTGGGAATTAACCTAGCATGAGGCACAGGAAAGGCCTCCCTGAAGAAGAGGTTTAATCTGCCTTCTAAGGTTGAAGGGGATGGAGGGGCACAGGTGAGGAGGAAAATGCAGCTGAGGCAGAGAGACTAGCATGTGCACGACAATGGGGAAATGCACCTCCTAAAGCACAACTTAAATCCTGCATCCTGGAGCACCTGGGTGGCTAAGTTGGTTAAGCATCCAATTTCAGCTCAGGTCATGGTCTTAGGGTTCGTGAGTTCAAGCCCTGTATTGGGCTCTGTGCTGACAGCTCAGAGCTTCAAGCCTGCTTCAGATTCTGGGTCTCCCCCTCTCTCTCTCTGTCCCTCTCCCACTTGTGTGCGCTCTCTCTCTCTCTCTCTCTCTGTCTCTCAAAAGTAAATAAATGAACATTAAAAAAGGTTTTTTTAATTCTGCAGGTTACTGAACTACCTTGGCTCAGAACCAAATCTAATAATGATGTTAAGATTCTCGGGGTAAAGTAGGCATTGTAACAGATTCATATAATTTCCTCATGTAGATAAATCATATACTCTTTCAGATCTTTAGAACATTTCAATAAATGTATTCAGCCTTGCTATAAAAATAGGGGGTAGGTGTATGGTTCTCTCTTTTATCTGAAACTAATTATTTTATGTCATACAGAGAATGTCATATGGAGAAGTAAATATTCTAATTGGTGTCAAGTCTGGTTAAGAAGCTGGATTCTTATGAAACCAGTAGGAAATGTAAAAACTTATTTAGTCACAGCTGTTTTTACAAGTAATTTAGAATTTTACAGTTATAATTGTACTTCCAATTGTAAATTAAGTCCTTGTTCAGTGGAATTTGGGGAGTAGTTATACAAGGTGTCATGAGGTTATGTGTGTGGTATTCCATGTTGTGGAAAATACAATAAATTACATTGCTGTAAACACTTTACACATATAATTAAAATGGGATGTTTGCACAGCCTATAATTTTACGACTTTAAAGCTTGGCATCAAACTTACAGACATATATAAACTGCCAGAAAGACACATGTTTTTATTATATGTAGACAGATACTGAATAACCACTGAGAACTCTCCATGAGTACTGTTATATACTGAATTTTGTCCCCCCACCACCTCAAATTCATGTTGAAGCCCTAACTCCAGCACCTTAGAATGTGAGTATATTTGGACACAGAGTCTTTAAAGAGAAAATAAAGATTAAATGGGGTCATATAGTGGGTTCCTAATCCAACAGGCTTGGTGTCCTTCTAAGAAGAAGAGAAAACACCAGGGGATGTGTGAGTACAGAGGAAAGGCCATGAGAGGGCACAGTGAGAAGGTGGCCAGCTGCCAGCCGAGGAGAAAACCCTTGGATGAGACTAAACCTCTGACACACTCATTCTGGCCTCCCCAGCCTCCAAAATCATGAGAAAATAAAATTTCTGTTGCTTAAGCCACCAGGTCTACAGTATTTTGATAGATCAGCTATTAAAGGTTATATATAAATAATATCATATATATAAATAATATAAATATATATTTTCAATGATATATATTTACAAATATATATTATTCCCCAGCAAAAGTCCTGTGTTGAAGTCACACGACCTCTGATGTGACTATACTTGAAATAAGGCCTTTATGGAAGTACTCAAAGATGAAATAAGCCCATAAGGTGGGGTCTCAACCCACTAGGACCAGCACCCTTAGAAGGAGAGAGACAACACCACAGACTGCTTCCCCTATGTCTGTGCCCACAGAGAAAAGGACACAGTGAGAAGGCAGCTATCTGAAATCCTGGGAGAGAGGTCTTATCAGAAACTGAATGTTCCAGCCAATCAGACTAATACAACAGCAAACTAACACACGTATAGATTTCCGTGATAAATACACACGTATGAGTGTATGCACACACATGCAGACTGGGAAGATGCAGTCAGATTATCTAGAGTTGTCTCTGAAAACAGTGAGAAGACTTTTATCATGTCTTTGCATATTAAAATTTTTGTCAGATTACAAATGAGTATGCATAATTTATGTTTATGCTGCTAGACCGTATCTGGATATAAATGAGAAAAGACAGAATTGTTGTAATGAAGTGGGGTCAATGGACAGGTACCCTCAAAGGAAAACATGCTTTGGAAATATTCACAAGTTGGTTACTGCAGCTCTCAGAGAGAAAGAAGAGGCTGGGCTTCATCTACCTGACGTCACCAAAAATGCACATTAAATTTGGACCCTACTGGTTCAAGTTAAGCTTTTTACATGTAGATGTTATATTCCTGTCACTTATCAAGCTACCGTAAGAAGCTTTTTATTAAGCCTGACTAATTCTCTCACAGTACAATGAAAGATGAATTCCTTAAATATTTAATCCATTTATGACTCAAAGTGTCATTTTCTGACTGTGACACTTTGAGTCATAAATGGATTAAATATTTAAGGAATTCTTGGAATTAATTACCCTTTGAATTAAAACTGCTTTTTCAGACATTCAAGACATATAGTCACAGCTCATACAATACATAAATTCAACATTTCATCTGTTCAAGACACTTTATTCCAAATGCTATATTTTTTCCCATAATATTTTATTGTCAAATTGTTTTCCATACAACACCCAGTGCTCTTCCCCTTAAGTGCCCTCCACCATCACCACCACCTCTTTTCCCCCCTCCCCCTTCCCCTTCAACCCTCAGTTCATTCTCAGTATTCAATAGTCTCTCAAGTTCTGCATCCCTCTCTCTCCCCAACTCTCTGTCCCTCCTCCGCTCCCCCTGGTTCTCCATTAGGTCTCTCTTGTTTTCCTGCTAGACCTATGAGTGCAAACATATGGTTTCTGTCCTCCTCGGCCTGGCTTACTTCACTCAGCATGACACCCTCAAGGTCCATCCACTTTCCTACGAAGGGCCATATGTCATATATTTAAAATCCCAACCTGGCAGGCTAGTTTGTGACCATGGAACTCAGGAATCTTTAACAGTAAATTTCTTACCTCCCAGGCTCTTGGTTTTTCTTCTGTTTCCTTCTTCATCCAAGTATTAATGAGCTAAAGGTTAGCCACCCTCTGTCTGTACAATCTCTATTCTTTTTCATTGTAACTCGGTTCTTCTTAACCCACCCCAAGTCTTGTCTCTTTCAGAAAGCTTTTCCCTGTCATAGGCCCCTCCCCCACTTTGTAGCCTCTAAAACACTGAGTAGGTCATGACTTTAATGACACATCTTCTATTTGTTCTCTCCCAGTACCTTAAAGGCTACCCAAGACTAGCATCTGTGTTCCTCAGCTGGTTAAGCATCCGACTTCATCTCAGGTCATGATCTCACAGCTTGTGGGTTCGAGCCCAGCATCTGGCTCTGTGCTGAGAGCTCAGAGCCTGAAGCCTGTTTTAGATTCTGAGTCTCCCTCTTTGTACTCCTCCCCCCACCTCACACTGTCTCTCTCAAGAATAAACAAACATTAAAAAAAAAATTTTAAAGACTAGATCCCCAAGAAAACAAGATCAATCAGGCAACCACATCCATTGAGCACCTAACACCCCCCAAACCGGACATTGGATTCCCATAAAATGAAACTGGAAGACTGGATACAAGAGAAGACAGAAAACCACAAATACACATGCACACGCACATGCGTGCATGTGCACATACAGCCACAGCCACAAAGGCACAGGTACACGGGCACAATTCCTGAGTGCCACATGACTGGTTAGTGCTCAGCATTCACTCCACTGCTCCCAGCACTGTGAAAGGTGCTAAGGTTATGGGAATCACTGGTTGTGTCCATTTCTGAAGGAGAAAGCTACCTTTTAACTGAAATTCAAATTCCCTACGGGATTTTAAGAGATTGGAAGATTGTAAATTAGCTATTTATCAATTAGCTATTAGATGATAAATTATATAATTATAAATTAGCTTATAAATTATAGCTATTTATAAATTAGCTTCCAGCTCTAGGCCAGGGGCTGAGGTTATGGGAATTGCTGGGTGAGCCCACTGCTGAAGGAGAAAGCTACCTGTTGACTGAAACTCAAATTCGCCGAGGGATGTTAAGAGATTGGAAGATTATAAATCAGCTATTTAGCTTTCACATTTACACATCTTAGTGAGGGGAAAACTTATTTTCAGGCACCATTTTCTAGCATTAGCAATGTAAACAATCACTGGAAAACACTTCTAGCCTACTTCCCTGAGCAGGCTTCCTTTCCTTCCACCACCTCCCACACACCTCTGATTTAAAATGTAAGTATTTACATTTAAAACACAAAACACAAAATGGCATTTTAGGATCTCCAGTTACAGTCACTTCCTTTTTTTTTTTTTTTTTTTACAAAAAGATAGGTTATAAAAAATACATCTGCTGCAAAGAAAAATAGGAATAGGAAACAATTAGAAGGGAAAACACTCCACTGCCACGATTGTTGGGATAGAAACAGCCAAGGGCGCCTGCATGGCATGGCCGCTTAGGCATCTGACTCTTATCTCAGGGCAGGTCCTGATCTCATGGTTCATGAGTTCGAGCCCCCATCTGGACGTGTGCTGGTAGCGCGGAACCTGCTTAGGGTTCTATCTCTCCTTCTCTCTGCTCCTCTCCGGTTTGCGCTCACTCTCTCTCAAAGTAAATAAATAAACATTTAAAAATTCTTTTAAAAGAACAAAAGGAAGAAACAGCCAGGGCTGGGTGACAGGCACACACACCTTGGCTGGTAGTTACCTACCGCCTTTCATCATGCCTACTTCATAGCACTTCCGGAGCCGGCACGCCTGGCAACTCTTCCTCCTGTTCTTATCAATCGTGCACTGGTTGGTAGCCGGACACATGTAGTCATTATGTCCTATTAAAAGCAAGAGAACATAATAACATCATTTCAGGAAACAGAGCCAGTCAGAATCAACAGGGGAAGCTACATAGAGGAAGTTTTCTCATCACTTATCTGTGTTGCTACCTCCGCATGCCCTTCTTCCCAGCCTTCTCAAAGTGTGGAAAAAACTCTCCTAAACTTGATTTTTGTCTCAGCCAATTACTTCGGGAGTTCCTTGGGAAAATCATCTTCAGTTCATACAGTTTATATTGAGAGGCACAAGGCTTTATATACACTCACACACTTTCTCAACAAAAGCTTTTTCCTTTCTTTCTTTCTTTTTTTTTTTTTTTTTTGACCCATGCCACTAGGTAAAATCATCGGAATAAAACTATTGGAACTCCCAGAGAGTTTCAAAGTGGCCTTTCTTATGGTGTAATTTAAAGAATCTTTAGGGAAGGTATTCAAATGCTGCCTGGAAGACCTAAATTCAAGTCCAGGGTACTGAGCTGGGGTGGCAGCAAAGTTTAGTCCTTAAGTTGATAAGTTAGTCCATCATTTACTGGCTGGAGGATGCTGAGCATTTCAGTTAACATCTCTAGGTCTCACCCCTCTCTCTCCTAGAGAAAATGATGATGCTCACTATGTGGCATTTTCCCAAGAATTAAATGTGATACATGGCAAGGGTTTACCAGAGTGCCCTGGATGTGGTAAGCACTCATTAAATACTGTTGCTCTTACTGTTTATCAATCCTCTTTCTTTATTAATCCTCTTCCTTTTCCCTCTTGCTAACTGAATTTCTATGGCTCAAATGCTGCTCTCTCATTCACGTCTGTCACGTGCAACTCAGTCTCCCAAAAATGGGCTCCTGTGACCTCACATCACTCGCAAACTTCCATCTTACATCCCACCCCTTCTCAGTTCAACTCCTCAGAGATGTCTACACACCTGAGGTCTACTTTTTCCTCTCCTGCATGGCTCAACCCATGCTTCTATTCTACCTTAGCTGGGCCACATAAGCTACTTAAATCCTGATATCACCATTGACCGTGATTGCTGAACTCAAGAGATATTTCAGTCCACATCATACTTGACATTACAGAAGCATCTGACAATTCCTCCCTCCCTCCTGAAATGTGATTTTTCCCTTGGCGTCCATAAGAGAAAACATTCCGCTATTCTTTCTCCCCCTCAGGTCATGGCTTCTAGGTGTTATGTGCAGATTCACACCATCCAACATTAAGCTACATCTGCATAGGGCTCAATATCAGGCCCTTCTTATGACTCCAAATTCTCTCACAGGAGAATGCATTCCATGGCTACAGCTTCCCTTGTCATAAATGCAAATGACTCACAGATTTATACCCCCAGCCCAACTCTTGAGTTCTCGGCACATATAGCCAATTGCCCACAAGAAGTTTCTGCTCTAAGATTCAGAGCTCACCTCCCTGTCTTTATCCCTCAAAAGAAGTCTGGTTTATAGTGGGCAGAACATTAAATTCCACAAATTAATAAATATTGCCATGGTTTTATGAAGAAGTCCATGTACAGAAGTCTAAATTCTTTTTTATTTCACTCTATTTTTTTTCTTTTTTTCTCAAGTTGGTTTCCATAAAACACCCAGGGCTCATTCCCACAAGTGCCCTCCTCCATGCCCATCACCCCCCTTCCCCCCACCCCCCTCCCCATCAGCCCTAGTTTGTTCTCAGTATTCAAGAGTCTCTCGGGTTTGCCTCCCTCCCTCTCCCCAACTATTTTCCTTCTTCTCCTCCCTCATGGTTCCCTCTTCAGTTTCTCCTGTTACTTGTGAGTGAAAACATGTGGTATCTGTCCTTCTCTGCCTTATTTCACTTGGCATGACACCCTCGAGGTCCATCCACGTTGCTACAAATAGCCAGATTTCATTCTCCTCATTGCCATGTAGAATTCCATTGTATATATAAACCACATCTTCTTGATCTTGTCAGTTGATGGACATTTAGACTCTTTCCATGATTTGCTACTGTAGAAAGTGCTGCAATGAACATTGGGATGCATGTACTACTATGCATCAGAACTTCTGTATCCACTGGGTAAATCCCTAGCAGTGCTATTGCTAGGTCATAGAGGAGTTCTATTGTTAATTTTTTGAGGAACCTCCACACTGTTTTCCAGAGCAGCTGCACCAGTTTACAGTTCAACCATCGTTGTAGGAGGGTGCCCGTTTCTCCACATCCTTGCCAGCATCTATAGTCTCTTGATTTGTTCATTTTAGCCACTCTGACAGGTATGAGGTGGTATCTAAGTGTGATTTTGATTAGTATTTCCCTGATGATGAGTGACACTGAGCATCGTGTCATGTGTCTGTTGGCCATCTGGATGTCCTCTGTGGAGAAGTGTCTATTCATTTCTTCAGCCTATTTCTTCACTGGATTAATTCAATTTTTGGGTGTGGAGTTTGGTGAGTTCCTTGTAGATTTTGGATACTAGCTCTTTATCTGATATGTCATTTGCAACTACTTTTCCCATTCTTTCAATTGACTATTTTTTTTCTGAAGTGTTTCCTTTGCAGTGCAGAAGCTTTTTATCTTGATGAAGTCCCAATAGTTCATTTTTGCTCTTGATTCCCTTGTCTTTGAGGATGTGTCCAGTAGGAAATTGCTGAAGTTGAGGTCAAGAGGCTGTTTCCTGCTTTCTCCTCTAGGGTTTTGATGGTTTCCTGTCTCACATACAGGTCCTTCATCCCTTTTGAGTTTCTTTTTGTGTATGGTATAAGAGACTGGTCTAGTTTCATTCTTTTGCATGTTGCTGTCTAGTTCTCCCAGCACCACCTGCTAAAGAGGCAGTCTTTTTTCCATCGGATACTCTTTCCTGCTTTGTCAAAAATTAATTGGCCATACATTTGTGGAACCAGTTCTAGGTTCTCTATTCTATTCCATTGGTCTATGTGTCTGTTTTTGTGCCAATACCATATTGTCTTGATGATGACAGCTTTGTGATGCCTCTGTTTTGGTTTTCTTCTTCAATATTACTTTGGCTCTTTGGGGTCTTTTGTGCTTCCATACAAATTTTAGGATAATTTGTTCTAGCTTTGAGAAGAATGCTGGTGCAATTTTGATTGGGATTGCCTTGAATGTGTAGATTGCTTTGGGTAATAATGACATTTTCACAATATTTATTCTTATGATCCATGAGCATGGAATATTTTTCCATTTCTTTGTGTGTTCTTCAATTTCCTTCATAAGTTTTCTATACTTTTCATCATACAGATTTTTTACATCTTTGGTTAGGTTTATTCCTATGTATTTTATGGGTTTTTCATGCAATTGTGAATGGGATCACTTTCTTGATTTCTCTTTCTGTTGATTCATTATTGGTGTATAAAAATGCAATGGATTTATGTATGTTGATTTTGTACCCAGTGACTTTGTTGAATTCATGGATCAGTTCTAGTAGGCTTCTGGAGGAGTCTATTGAGTTTTCTATGTAGAGCATCATGTCATCTGTGAAAAGTGAAAGTTTGACTTCATCTTTGCCAATTCTGATGCCTGTTATTTCTTTTTATTGTCTGATTACTGATACTAGGACTTCTAGCAATATGTTAAATGACAGTGGTGAGTGTAGACATCCCTGTCGTGTTCCTGATCTCAGGGAGAAAGCTCTCAGGTTTTCCCCATTGAGGATGATTTTAGCTGTGGGATTTTCATAAATGTCTTTCATGATGTTTAAGTAAGTTCCTTTTATCCCAACTTTCTTGAGAGTTTTTATTAACAAAGGATGCTGTATTTGGTCAAATGCTTTTTCTGCATCCATCAACAGGATCATATGGTTTTTATCCTTTCTTTTGTTAACGTGATGCATCACATTGATTGATTTGTGTATACTGAACCAGCCCTGTAACCCAGGAATGAATCCTACTTGATCATGGTAGATTTTTTTTATATGCTATTGAATTTGATTTGCTGGTATCTTGTTGAGGATTTTTCCACATGCATTCATCAAGGATGTGGACCTGTAGATCTCATTTTTCGTGGGTCTCTCTGTCTGGTTTGGGCATCAAAGTGATGCTGGCTTCGGAGAATGAGTCTGGAAGTTTTCCTTCTATTTCTATTTTTTGGAATAGCTTGAGAAGAATGGGTATTAACTCTGCTTTAAATGTCTGGTAGAATTCCCCAGGGAAGCCATCTGGCCCAGGGTTTTTATTCATTGCGAGATTTTTGATAAGTGATTCAATTTCTTCACTGGTTATAGGCCTGTTCAGATTTTCTATCTCTTCCCACTTGAATGTCGGTAGTGCATATGTGTTTGTGAATTTGTCTATTTCTTCTAGGTTGTCCAGTTTGTTGAAATATAATTTTTCATAGCATTCCCTGATGATTGCTTGTATTTCTGAGGGATTGGTTGTAATAGATCCATTTTCATTTGTGATTTTGTCTATTTGGGTGCTTTTTTTTTCACCTTGAGAAGCCTGGCTAGAGGTTTATTAATTTTATTTTTTCAAAAACCCAACTCTTGGTTTCATTGATGTGTTCAACCGTGTTTTGGGATTCTATATTGTTTATTTCTGCCCTGATCTTTATTATTTCTCTTCTTTTGCTGCATTGGGGTGCTCTTGCTGCCCTCCTTCTAGTTCCTTGAGGTGCACTATTAGATTTGGAATTTGTGCTTTTTATAGTTTCTTGAAATAGGTCTAGACTGCAATATACTTTCTTCTTAAGACAGCCTTTGCTGCATTCCAAACAGTTAGGATTGTTGTATTTTCACTTTCATTTGTTTCCATATATTTTTTAATTTCTTTGCTAATTGCCTCATTGGCCCAGTCATTCTTTAGTAGGGTAGTTTTTAACCTCCACGTTTTTGGAGGTTTTCCAGACTTTTTCCTGTGATTGATTTCAAATTTCATAGCATTGTGATTTGAAAGTGTACATGGTATGATCTCAATTCTATTATATTTATTGAGGGCTGCTTGATGACCCAGTATGTGGTCTTTCTTGGAGAATGAACCATGTGCACACAAGAAGAAAGTGAATCCCATAGCCTAAGAATGTAGAGTTCTAAATATATCTGTCAAATCCATCTGTTCCAATGTGCCATTCAGGTCCATTGTTACTTTAGTGATTTTCTGTCTAGTTGATCTATCCATTGCTGTGAGTATTAAAATCCCTTGCAATTAGCACATTCTTATCAATAAGACTGTTTCTGTTTGTGATTAATTGTTATTTGTTTGGGTACTCCCAAATTCGGTGCATAGATGTTTATAATCATTAGTTCTTCCTGATGGCTAGACCTTGAAGTTATTATATAATGCACTTCTTCATCTCTTGTTACTTCCTTTACTTTAAAGTCCAGTCTGTCTGATATAAGTATGGCTACTCCAACTTTCTTTTGACTTCCAGTTGCATAATAGATATTTCTTTCAATCTGAAGATGTCTTCAGGTCTAAAATGAGTCCCTTGTAGACTGCAAATAGGTGTGTGTGTTTTTTTTTATCCATTCTGCTACCCTATGTCTTTTGACTGGAGCATTTAGTCCATTTACATTCAGTTATTATTACTGAAAAATATGGGTTTAGAGTCATTGTGTTCTCTGTAGGGGTCATGCTTGTAGTGGTGTCTCTGGTACCTTGTGTTCCTTGCAACATTTCCCTCGTAGAGTCCTTCTTAGGATTTATTGTAGGGCTGGCTTAGTGGCAATGAATTCTCTCAATTTTTGTTTATTTGGGAAACCTTTATCTCTCCTATTCTAAATGACAGGCTTGCTGGATAAAGGATTCCTGGCTGCATATTTTTTCTGCTCATCACATTGAAGATTTCCTGCCATCCCTTTCTGGGCTGCCAAGTTTCAGTAGATAGGTCTGTAACTACTCTGATAGGTTTCCCTTTGTATGTTAGGGCCCTTTTTTCCATAGCTGCTTTCAAAATTCTCTCTTTATTCTTATATTTTGCCAGTTTCACTATGATATGTCATGCAGAAGGTAGATTCAAGTTACATCTGAGGAAGGTTCTTTGTGCCTCTTGGATTTCAATGTCTGTTTCCCTCCCCAGATTGGGGAAGTTCTCAGCTATCATTTGTTCAGATACCCCCTTCAGCGTCTTTCTCTTCTTCTTCAGGAATTCCTATGATATGGATATTTTTGCATTTGATTGTATCACTCAGTTCTCAAATTCTCATTTCATGCTCTGGGATCAATTTCTCTCTCTTTTTCTCGGCTTCCTCTTTTTCTATAATCGTGTCTTCTAATTCACCTATTCTCCTCTCTGCCTCTTCAATCCATGCCTCTATTTTATTATGCACCACATTTATAGAACTTAATTCATCACAACTATTTTTAAGGTCCACATTCTTTGTAGCAATAGTTTTTCTGATGTCTTCCATGCCTTTTTCAAGCCCAGTGATTAATTTTATGACAATTTTTCTAAATTCTTGCTCAGTTATGTTGCTTATATCTGTTTTGAGCAGTTCTGTAGCTGTGACTTCTTCTTGGGATTTCTTTAGAGGAGAGTTCTTCCATTTCATCATTTTTGCTAGCTTTCTGTCTCTTTTCAGTTTTAAAAGCTTGTTATGCAATCTGCACCTGTGAGTATTGCTATATTGAAGGAGGCTAATTGACTGTCCAGGGCCTATCTGTTGAGGAAGTATTCAATGGTGTCCCTTGTCTCTCTTGTGCCTTTGGTTATTTTGTTACCCTACTCATATTGGTATCTGGGACTCCTGGTCATGTGTACTTTGGCTTGTTTCTTGAGGTAGCCTTATGACACTGTCTTCTTAGTGGACTCTGTCCCTTTTCCTCCCAGACTCTTGTGGTTCAGTGTCTGATGGCTTCAGTCCTTCTTTGTTGGAGAGATGTGGGCAGGTAAAAAGTATGGAGTTTCCAACTTCACCATCTTGCCTCCTCCCCCTCTAGAAGTTTAAATTCTTATACCTGAATTTAGACTATGGAGATGATGTGTACTATATTAAAATGTTTCCCACTCTCATAAACAAAATTTTAAAAAAAGAGGAAATATTGCAGCCTGTAATTCAGATCATCTGGGTTTCCACTTTTCCATTCATTAAAGGCAAGATGCAACATGCAGTGAAATGTTGTGGGTTTTTTTAAAGTTTATTTTTATATGGAGAAAGAGTGGGGGAGGGGCAAAGAGAGAAGGAGAGAGAATCCCACACTATCAACGTGAAGTTGATGCAGGGCTCGATCTAGGAAGCATGAGATCATAACCTGAGCCACCCAGGTGCCCCTGCAGTGAAATGTTTTAACTACAGAACTCTTTCTTCATTATTCAAGGGTCAATCTCAATTAGAATAGGGTGGGTGGGGCTTTACAAGAAAGATTGGTCTCATAAAACTTGGTTCTTCATCTTTCAATATACATTATAAAAATTACTACAAGGGCGCCTCAGTGGCTCAGTCCGTCAAGTGTCCGACTTCAGCTCAGGTCATGATCTCACGGTTTGTGTATTTGAGCCCCGCATCAGGATCTGTGTGCTGACCCTCAGAGCCTGGAGCTTGTCTTTGGATTCTGTGACTCCCTCTCTCTCTGCCCCTCCCCCACTCATGCCCTGTCTCTTTCTGTCTCCAAAATAAACTATATTTTAAAAAATGACTACATACATAGGCTTCAGATCAGATTAAAATGTAACCAGCAAACTAGCCCACAAAAATTGTAAACTGACAACTTTAGTAGGAGACCACTCACTGCTTCAAATATCCAGGTACAATTATTATGTTTAGCATTGCCCTCATTAACAGGGACAACTGAGGAAATAATGGAACCAGAAACAAAATTTACCTGGACAGATGTTAATTTTAAGCAAAAGATGCAGACTTCTGACACCTCAAAGAAACTCTATGTTTGGTCTCCTATGATGTTTATGCAGTAACCGTTGATTTATTTTAACACCAAAATCAATGAGTTTACATTAAGTCTCAGAAGAAAACAGCCGATGATCATCCAAACCAAGAATTAACTTCGATTCACTTTCCTCCCCAAAACAATTGTTTTGCAAGCCAGAAGATGGAATAACTGAATGGGGTCAGAAGCCAATTGGCTAAATGCTGTGTTTGCATTGGCCATCCATTGTAGATGTGTATCTTTATATAACCAAGTGAAATTCCTGAACTGACATGTTCAAAGATAAAATATGCTAGATTTGCACAATTGAACTCATCCCTTAACAAGAAAGAAAGTAGATACAGAGCAGAATCATGTTTGTAATGCATGCCTTTAGTGACAAAATGGATTTTCTCATGCCTCCAACTACATGAAAATTTAAAATTGGTAAATTGGCAACAAGAAGAAAAATGCATCGGTAACACATTTGAAATGTACAATTAAAACAAACTCTTCTGAAACAAACACCATTAACAACTATTTGCAAGTCTTTCACAAAGGCCTGTGTGAAGTCCAAAACACCAAAGCCAAGATGTTAGGCTCAGGTGAAGTTTCGGAGAAATAATCACTATTTTGTTGCCCACCAAAACGTAAAAATAAAGCCTTTGGACTAATGTGAGGTCTGAATAGTTAGAAGTGGAGAGAAGCAGAGACGAATGAACCTTAAACAGAAAGGAAGAGGGGCAACAGGAAAGGTGTCAGTGGGCAGGAGCCACCAGGCTGACCCACAGCTCCTGGGCCACCAGATGGGCTCACACACAGCTTTTCATCACACACCTCTGGGACTCTTCCTCTAAACTTTTTGTGTTTCCTTTCCTTCATGTTTTTCTCTCCATCAGTAGCAGCTGTTTTTGCATTGTTACCATCACATAGAAGGACGACACTTGCCAGTTACAAAACTAAGCAATGACCCATCACCAGAGATTCAAAAGAAATATAAAACAGACCGAATTAAAACAAGCAGGTGAGGAGGTACCTTTGGTGGACTGTAAACCAGAGCGGCCACTTTGGAAAACAAAATGGCGGCTCCTTGAGAAATTACAAATAGAACTACCACATGATCCAGCGATTCCAATAGTGCATTTGCCCAAAGGAAATGACATCGTTAAGAGACATCTGGGCTACCATGTTCATAGAGGCATTATTTATAATCACCAAGGTATGGAAACAATCCTAAGTGTTCATTGACAGATAAATGAACAAATAAAATGTGGTATTTATATAAACATATTGGGGTATTATTCACCCTTAAAAAATAAAGAAATTCCATCATTTGAGATGACATGGATAAACGTGGAGGGGATTATGTTAAGTGAAATAAGCCAGACAGAGAAAGACAAATACTGCGTGGTATCACTTGTATGGAGTCTTGTGAAGAATAAGGTCTGAGGATCTGATGTATAACATAGTGACTATAATTAATAACAATTCATTTCATTATCAATGAAATTTGCTCAAAAAGTAGAAGTTAAACATTCTCACTACACACACACACATACACAAAAGGTAAAGAGGTAATGGATGTGTTAACTAACTTAGTGGAGGGAATCCTTTCACAAGGTATACATGTATCAAATCATCACAACGAACATCTTAAATATTTTATAATTTTGTTACTTATGCTTCAATGAAGCTAAAAAAAAAAAAAGCAGTAGCCTGAGGGGAATTTAACCTTGTGTATCTTTCCATTTGCCACAATTTCCCCTCAGCATATTCTGGCAAACACCTGAGGCCAAATCTCTTTGCGAGCTTCCCACCCATATACCTACCTGCCCACAGTCTATCTAGACTTGATCTCCTCATAGTCTCATCAAAATGAATGTGTCCCAAACATAACCGTCTGTCATCTTTCCTCATCAATGTCCTCCTATTTACCGCCACATCACACAGTCTGAGACGTGGTGTTACTCAAGACTCTCTACCTGCTTCCTCATTCAAACCCTCACACACATGGCACACACTATCAGATCAATTATTTTAAAATTCTTTTTCAGAGCAAAGTCGATTTCTCCTGGGCCCACCATCCCTACCATAACTCATACCATCTCCAGCCCACTAAGCCACCCTCTGCCTCCAGCCTTTCCTGGCCAACCATTCCCCACTGTGTCACTAGGTGATCCTTCTAAAATCGTATGCCACCTTGCTTTAATATGCTGGTGTTCCTCAAAGCTCTAAGGATAATATCTAAATGCCTTTAACCAGCTTACCAAGCTGTTCCTGATCAGCCCCTACCTCCTTTCCTGCCTTATCTCTTACCAGTCTCTAAGTTCTAACCATGTCTTTCAGTTCAAACACACCGTGCTCCTTCTCAGCCCCAGGACTTTGCACACGCCGTTCCTTCCTGTGGGAATAGACTTTCCCTACAGTTGGCTCAACTAACTCCCATGAATCTTTCAGGTGTGTCCACCGAGACATCAATTCTTCTAGGATTCTTTTCTGCCCCTCCAATGATGCCTAGTTTTTATCCTGTCACAATGCTTACTACATTGGACTTTAAGTGTTTGTCACCATCCTCAGGTCACTTTAAGCTTGACAAGAAATGGACTATACCTGCCTTATTTACCACCATTTATCCTGTGCCCAGCACATTCTCAGGCACCAGTGGAACTCAACACGTATTCGTTATCTGAACAAAATGAAGTTGCTAAAGCTCTGTGTTGCCTCCCCTACCCAGTCCCATATGGAGTACAGGCCTCCCAAGGGGGGCAGGTTGGAGTTCTATGAAAGAAGGAGAGACTGAGAATTCAATGGCCACAAAAAAAGCAATGGTTGCCACACCTCAGGACCTCAAAACTCAGGTCAAGACGAAAGCAAGACTTGGTCCTGAAAGAACTTGTTGTAGAAATGAGAGTTCCAAAGAATTTTTAATGAAAACCAGTATTGATTTTCAATGGAAAAATGAAGGATTAAAAACGTTCAAGGTGATTAACTAGTTGTTACATAACCTTCTAATTTCTGTATAAGTCTAATTACATGAAATAGAAGTTGGGGTTTTGATTTTTTACTTTGCTTTTCTGTTTGGAGTGTAATTGTAACTACTGTAGTGTAAATGATGGAAAATAATTGCATATGTTAACAAAATAAATAAATAAACAGGAAAAAAAAAGAATATATGAAAAAAAATGTTCAAGGTAATGCCAAGGGGGAAAAAAATACCAAAATATGCACTAGTCATCTCTGAGTAGTAGAGTGGGCAAGGCAGAGGAAAGATGTAAAGCTTGATATCACTTTGCCAAATTCTTTGGGCTAGTGAAGGAGGAACGGGAAGAGAAGGAGGTCAAAGATTCTGGTGGCTTGTGCCAGAATCTCTCAAAACTTATTCTTAACATTCATCAAAAAAGAGTATCTGATTGGGGAGTGGAGTGGGAAGAAGAGGTGTGGAAAAATTTTAAACACACTGTATTTCAGATTTCAGTAGCACACCAGCAAGCACACTACCCAGCAAACTATTATAAATGTAGCCCAGAAGCTTGGGAGGCATGTCAAAATGAAGTTGAAGAATCCATGCCCCAGAAGTTCCATTCCTAGGTATTTTCCCAAAAGTGCTAAAAGCACAGACTCAAACACCCACGTTTGCACACCCGTGTTTACAGCAGCAGTATTCACAATAGCCAACAGCTAGAAACAACCCAAATGTCCATTGGCAGATAAGTGGATAAAACATGTGGTACATACATAGAATAGAATTTTATCCAGTCTTAAAAAGAATTAAAATTGGATGCATGCTACAACATAGGTGAACCTTGAAGACATGCTGAGTGAAATCAGCCGGACCCAAAGGACAAATATTGTATGATTCCAACTAAATGCAAAGTATCTAGAGTAGTCAAATTCATAGAGACAGAAAATTAAATACAAGGTACCAGAAGTTATAGGAAGGGGGAAATGGGGAGTATATTGTGCAATGAGTACAGAGTTTCCATTTGGGATGATGAAAAAGCCCTGGAGAAGGACAGTGGTGATATTTACACAACAATGCGAATTACTAAATGCCATTCTACTTTACAACTGAAAATGATTAAAATAGGAAATTTCATGTTATGTATATTTTACCACAATTTTTAAAAACGAAGTTGGATGTTTAGGAAGCATCTCCATGAGGCAGGACAGGAAAAGAAATCTAAGATGTGCATTTTAAGTTGGCCTGTTCAGATTTTCCTCTTTTAAAAAAAATGCCCTTGGGCCCAAGGACTGGCCAGCAGTATTGGCCATGTGCTCCGCTTGGACCAGGCACCAGGCCAGGTGACTTTAGCCCTTTATCTCATCTAAACATCACAAGTGACAAGTCAGGTCATTGTAACTCCCATGTTATAGAAACAGAAACTGAGACCCCAAGAGATTAACTAACTTGTTCAAGGTCACAGGGCTACCAGAGGCAGGGCCACCTATGATCAAAGCCTGTTACTCCAGGAACACCACCATAGGGCTGATGACATGGAAAGAACTCGAGACCTATACCTAGCCAGATGTCGAAAAACTGTTACACTGTAAACTACTATCAAAATGTTTTTCCCTAACATAATTACAATGGTATATCACTAGGAGGGCACTTCGGAAGCAGCAATGAAATTATTTCCAGATCTGCAATTCCTAAGACTCCCAACGTTAAAGATATGAGAGATTAATCCCATGAAATATATTCATCAGTAGATTATGACATATATTATGAAAATGTCCCTGGAAAACCTTTCAACACATTCCAGCATAAAATAGAGAGAAAGCAGAAGGCAAGGTATTGAGGAAATAAATAGGAAATTTACTTTATGTAAAAGAACAACTGCAGTATTATATTTGGAAATAAATTTTGACTCAGATATTAAAGTGAATATTCTCTGATTTACAGCCAGTGCACCAAGCCAAACCAAATGAAATAGGCTTTGGCTGTCTCAGTGAACACATTCCTAAAAATCCAGTGAGGACATTCAGTGTGCCATGGTTTGAACTATTTCACAACCACATCTGTATGTAATGGCACGCAAATGGAAATGCCATGCCTTAATCATGCAGCCCAGATTATATTTTTTTACAGCTAGTCAATTCTCTGTCTTACCAGCGACAACAGCCACCTTCAAATGGCAGTTTGCCTTTTTATTTTTTAAGTGAAGTAAAAATATTATTTGCGTCTAAGGATAGTTTTAAAAGAAACAACACTTAAAGGAATTCTAGGAAAGAGGATTGTCCTGGAAAGTTTCTTTTTCTAAAGGAAAATGAAGAGGAAATCCGTTCTTTGCCCTTGTCAGACCCCAGTCTGCTAAAAAATCCTAGCCAGGGCAATGACCTGGTCCCTCTCCTTGTCCTCCCCTGCTTACCATCTGTGAAACCACAATTGTTTTACGCACCTGGCACAAGATCAAACCAACAGCTGCAATAAAGGAAAACATAATGAAATCAGCGACTACCATCTCATTGTAGTACACCAGAGACAAGGAACCAGTTTCGATAATGCTTCTTAAGGCTCAGCAAATAAGCAAGAAGCTGTTCCACAGCCAAGAAAAGGACTTTCTGAAATCGCTCCTTCTGGAACAACAGATAAGCATCACACAAAAAGGGAGCGCTGTGACAACCAGTGTGATTAGTTCAATACCAGGCAGCATTCAGCTCACCTCCAGACCCTCTCCTTTGCTCTGTTCAATTGTTTCCAGAGAGTTTCCCAAGCTTTCTTCCTACCTGGAGTCATTTAAAGTCCAGACACTGGTGTCCAAAAGCAGTAGGAACTATTTCAAAATGTTCTGGTCCAAAACTGAGGATGCAAGTAAGAGGGAAATGGGTTGGTGATCAGAGCAAGAGAGCAAGAACTCAGAGACGTGGAGCAGCACTGCGCTCATGGCCCTGGATTTCTAGGACCACTAAGAAGCACAGGGCCCTACCTTCCCGCTCCTGGACAGGTCTCCTTGGTGATGTAGGCAAGAAGGAAAAGGAGGGGCTTACTAAGATCTGATGCGGTGTGGACTGTGAATGTCCTTTAAGCCTGTGGCCACCTAACCACTAAATAAGGGGTTTCATCCATCCTCAGGAGCCTTAGGAAAGTTCCTCCAAAGCATCCTGATAAAAGTCATGAAAGAAGAGGCAGGAGCTTCTGTTTCAATGGTCAAAAGACTCCAGCACTTTTTAACATGAGCCGTTATTCCCTTTTTACCTTTAAGTCCGCTTCAAAAATGAGGAGATAATCTGTCAGATTTAGAAATATCTACTAGCCTACAGTCTCAGCTTAAAAAACAATTTCTCCCAACTAGCAGAAATCAGTGGGGTGATTCATTGTCTTGCCAATGACCTTTACACAATGGTTGTTTGATAAAACAAACACTATTCATAGAGACAACAGTTTTGTATTTATTGGACTTACTCATGTAGTAAATTTAACCCAGAGTAGCATATAATCTCATGTGTCTTCTAGGCCTCATGGTTGGGGATAGTTTCTCCGACACACGCTGCAGTAGCCCGGCAGCCCAGTGAAAAACTGGATGAATGTTAGATGCTCAGTAAACAGATATGTGGGAATATATTAAATCTACTTATCCTGGGTAACCAGACAGCTCAAATCTGTGTGGCTAGACTGTCCTATGAGGAGGATACTCCCAGAAGAGGCCAGTCCACAATGCTTGGAAAGGAGTTTTCTCATTTCCCAAGCGTGTTCGGGCTACACTGTCTATTTGCTTATCCACACCCCATTCCAGCTAATGAAAACAAGAGAGCCTGGAAAAATCTAGAGTCTCTTCCTCCACCCAACCTCAAGAGCTAGCCTCCAGAAAGATGGCCTGAGTGCCCTGAACAAGCTAAGCCATTGGATTCTTGGACCCAGGTCTCATCTCTAAAAGGAAAGGGAAGAAGAAACCACTCTGGTTCTAAATTTTGATGATTCTCTTTTCTCACTTTCCTCAGGGACATACTTCCTTTTGATCTGAATTCTTAGGGTTCAAGTTTGGTTTTTTTTTTGGAGTTAGACTGTATGTCTTTTTTTTTTTTAATATTAGTTTATTGTCAAATTGGTTTCCATATAACACCCAGTGCTTCTCCCCACAAGTGCCCCCCCATGACCATCACCCCCTTCCCCCCCTCCTCCCCCTTCAGCCCTGGGGTTTTTTTTTTAATTGCTTAAGGTTGTATCTCCTTTTGTGGTTGCTGCATATGGAATGATGGGCATATTTGCAGAACGTCACAAGGCTCAGAGCACTGGACTCGTGTAGGAATCTGGGCATGTATGAGTCATGGGATCCCAGGTGAACCAAGAAATCCCTCTTGATTGTCTGAAATCTCCCTTAGGGGCTGCTTTGAGGTCCAGACAGATAATATAGGCAAACGCTAGGTCCACCATAAAACTTTGTTGTGAATGTGTTAATTACTATGGACTAAAATACAGTCATTTAAAAAAAATGAGACCTATATATACTGATATGGAAAAATCTACAACATAAATTTTTCAGTGAGAAAATCGATTCAAAGGATAACATGTAGAGTATAATGCTATTTTTAGATCCAAAACTATATGTGTGTGGGGGGGTGAGTGGGTGTGTGTGTATGTATGTAATTTTTGGATCAAACTATTACTAGTGTTTACCTATCATGACAGGAAGTAAAGATTTTGATATAGGACCAGAGGAAGGCCTGAGCTTTCCATCATGTACCACACTGTACTGTTTAATATTTAACATGTGTATTTCTGGAGGGTAGGGAGGGTTAATAATAATAAAAAAGTGTTGTTGAAAATTTCTAACCAAAACCAGCCTGGGATGAACAATCTTCACTTCTTTTCTGGTTCTACCCCCGATCCAGAAATTATTTCTCCCTCCTTTGCAGCCCACAGACTAAGTAATAAACTTAACCACCAGAACCTTGTTAAGCAAGGGAAAGCTACCACACTTCTTTTATAAAGAATAGGAAAAGGGCTAAGTGTGAGCTGTGTTTCTTGATCTGCAGGTCCCCCAGCAAAGAACACCCAAACCACAGACAGAGGCTCCAGTCTGCTTCTGCTCCTATCACAAAGCCAGCCTGAGAATCTGTGACTCTCCTCCTGCCCCAGCGGAGGCTGGCTTCCCTTGTTTTGCGCTGACCCAACCTTTGTCCCTGAGGGACCTAGGTCTCCTCTCCGTATAGAGGGTGAAGTCATCACTAACCTTTCTCCTCTGCCAGAGAGGATACAGGAAGGCCCACGAGGTGTCCCAGGTTCTGCCAATGCATGGGAATAGCCTTATTCCTCTTGGCAAGCAGGACTGAGCCCAGCCAACTCTGTACCCCCCCCCTTCTTGCCTTTAAATCTAGCAGGACAAGAGCCAGCTACAGTGGCACTCCTCACTTCCAGTGAGGGTTTAAAAGGGTTTTAAAGGATTCCATCCTTGAGGGAGGCAGTAGAACACGACAGTCAATAGAGCACACTGGGTTCTGTACTTCCAACTAGTTGGGTTCAATACTGGTTTTATTTCTTAAATGCCTCAGTTTCCTCACCTATAAAATGGGAGCAATTGTAGAGCTGGCTTCCTCGAATTTTGTGGAAGATTAAATGAGATGATGCATATAAACCCATAACAAAGAGCCTGGTGCAGGGCGAGTACTCCCTAAACGTTAGCCATCATCATGACGATGGTACTAAATCTCTATATTGGCAGAGCTCTAATTTGTAGGGACAGCACCTGCACAACAATACCCTCAAATCCATCTGTAATAACCTATCATTTTCTTAGTAGTTAAATAATCCTTTCTTACACTGAACGAATTCTCTTCGCATTATATAACTTGCTAGGCTACGTTTATACAGTCAAGTGTAAATCATCCAAAACAGTTTGTCATATCAAAAAAAATTCACTCCAGTCAGCATAAGGCTAACTGTCAGAGCTGGAAACTATTCTAGAGCTTGCAAAAGCAAGCAAAACTGTGAGAAAAAGAGCCTTGTATTTGGGCTCCTTACAATACATTCAAATACCTTTTTAAGCAACCAAGAATTGCAGTCTAACTGTCCAGGAATGTGGGGAAGTCATAACATGCCTCTTCAAGAAAATCTAAACTACACTAATAACCCACTTCCGAGCTTTAAAGAGAATATGGCTGTCTCTCTTGTCCAAAAAGATAAAGGACAAAAGTCATCTAGAGCCAGAAGTAAGCCCCAAACTCTTAAGCCAATCTGTACTCCGATTTCTGATTCAAGGTACCTAAATTATCCTCATCGCTTACCAATAAGAATGGGAATAAGACTATATTTATTTAACAGCATATATTTCAAGAGGTGTTAAATTTGGTATAATTACCTTTTTGAAATCTACTCTCTTTTTACTGATTAATAATTTGGTGTCACTCCAAATTCCCATTTTGAAGTGGCAATTATAAAGGTTATTATGAAGTTGTTTTTTCTTCTCATTTACTAAAAAATTCTAGGCTAGTGTGGAAGGAGAGCCAGCTCTTTGGGAATGCTTCCATAGAAAGCAATTATATTCTTCGGTGTCACCATCAAAGACATGGCAAGGTTTAAAATGGGCTATATAGACTCATACAACCGTAAGATAATGTCCATCTCAATAATGGATATGTCCAATGAGTTTTAACTTAAAAAGTGTTTACCTCTAATTCTATAAAATAGAAGTTAAACACTATATTTTTTCTTTTTGTAATGACATTTTAAGTAAGGAAAGACTAGATAAAAATTTTTACAAAAAGAGGTATTATAACAGAAAAAAATTTCATTCACTCAAGGAATTTTGAATCTCCACTATATCCAATAAAATACATATGGATTTCTGCCCCTTCTCATCCAAAAATAGAACACTCCCATGAAACTTTTCATAAGATGAAATTGTATAAAGAGTGTCCCCCACTTTCCAAAAGTTTCCATTAAAGCCATATCGCTTTTACAAAAGACCTACATTAGTACCGTCATTTGCTAACTGAAAATAATCTAAAGGGGATTTTTGCTTTTACGATAAAAGCTATTACTAATTAGATCTTTCATAAAAAAAAAAAAAAAAAAGACGTGGCCTAACAGGAACTTTTGGAAAACAAAGAATATCTGTGCTTGATATTTTAAGAGACCTAAGGATACACTGTCTGTGCGCTCCAAACCTTGACATTCTTAAAGAAGCATAAGTGGGGCGCCTAGTTGGCTCAGTCAGTTGAGCATCCAGCTTTGGCTCAGGTCATGATCACACAGTTTGTGTGTTCTAACCCCATGTCAGGCTCTGTGGTGACAGCTCAGAGCCTGGAGCCTGCTTCAGATTCTCTCTCTCTCTCTCTCTCTCTCTCTCTCTCTCTCTCTGTCTCTGTCTCTCTCTCTCTATCTCTGCCGCTCCTCTGCTCTATTCTCTCTCTCTCTCAAAAATAAACATTAAAAAAATTTTAAGAGCATAGGAAGTAGACATGCACAAATAAATTTTCAAATCTGTGACTCTCCTTCTTTGGTTTTTGAGGTGGAAATATTAGCTAATTTTCAGGTGCTGGCTATGAGAAAGAAATTTATGTTTAGGAAGTATAATAATAATTGTTTTAGAAGCAAAATAATGAAATTTAAGGTATTTGCTCTGCTTAGCTTCAAAGCAGACAGATATCTTAGAGGAAACTGAAACAGCCACTTGGAGGTAATAATGATAATGACTCTTGGGGCACCTAGGTGGTTCAGTCAGTTAAGTGTCACACTCTTGATTTTGGCTCAGGTCATGATCTCACAGTTCACGGTATCAAGCACCACACCAGGCTCTGCGCTGACAGCGTGGAACCTGCTTGGGATTCTCTCTTCCTCTCTCTCTGCCCTTCCACCTTCTCAAAATAAATAAACATTTAAAAAAATAATAATGATGACTTTTTATAGATTAAGCATAATCTCTAAACACTGTATCAGTCCAGCAAGGTAAAAAGCACTGTGTCACTTATAATCAAGGAAATGGAAGTTCAGAGACATCAGGTATAAACCAGGGTGTCTGGCTCACATTGCTATCCTTTTCTCTGGAAAAGGTGTGTCCCTGACCAGAGGTGAGACAATCAGAGCCCTTCTGCTACCTATCATCTGCTAACTGGAAGTGTCACAGGATGTGAGCCTTGGCGGCTGTCACCAGCCCTGCTTCCCTCCCTAGGGAAAACAGAAGTTGGTAGAGAGCATGAAGCTGGCACACAGAGAGTAGAAGAGGCAAGGTTGGGGTCCCAACAGGCTCATGGTCACAGAGGTCGGGCTGTATCCCTGCCACAATCGCTGGTAACCAAGACACTCAAGTATTCTTCCACCAGAATGTATTCTTTGACCCCCACCCCAAAGCTACTTTGAAATTAATTTTGGTCACTGAAATGAGAAGATCTACCTGAATCTAATACGTGAAATATTTTTGCTAAGACTATACAGCCGAGAAAGCAGACTAACGGTGATTCAAATATTTTTATGGCAATTTATATTTGTACAGCAAAGTCATGTGATCATCATTTTATTAGCTATCTTTTATAAATTGGGACAAACCAGGGCCCAGATTAAAAATGTGAAAATACACTGAGGTAAAGAATCGTCATACTAAGGTCATCTGAGTGGCTCAGTCAGTTTAGCATCTGACTCTTGATTTCAACTCAAGGCATGATCTCAGGGTCATGGGACTGAGTACCATGTCGGACTCTGCACTGAGCATGGAGCCTGGCTGGGATTCTCCCTTTCTCTTCCTGTGCCCCTCTCCCCTGCTCATGCTCTCTCTAAAATAAAATAAAATAATGAAATAAAATAGCCATGCTGTTTTGTATGTCATAAGTCATGAATTTGAAAAACATGGGTGAAAGAAGGAAAAAGTAAGACTTAATGAGAAGCAAGCCCCATTTTCGACCCCTTCTGAATTTACTGCCTTATGGCCAGGTACAAAGCAGATAGCCCCCATGATGACTGCTCCTGTAAGATTTTCTTGGAAGAATGCTCCTGCAGCCTGACTCATGCACCTTTTTTAACAGTTCACTCCACTTAATTGGTAATTGAAACAAAGCCGATTTTGAAGAAAGGAACAAATCTCCACTAAGTCTTGCAGAAATAAATTAATCTGACCTGTTATTTCATGGTAAATGATTCAGCCTTTAATTTCTATTCCTTTCACTTTAAATATACTATTAAGTACTTAAACGACTTCATACCATGAACTATAAATCACAGCAATCCCTAATTCAATTACAGTTTTAAGCAAAAGGGCAGTCCCAAATGGGACAAAGACCAGGTGTGAGTGATCTTGTTTCTACTTAAAATATAGAGCGAAACTCCTTAGGGGGGGAAAATGAAGCAATTGAAAGGAATATATGAATTCACAGATAGAATACTAAAAACAAACAGGAATGGGTCAAGAAGCAGGGTAGTGGGCCAGGACACATCTCAAATTCAACTCCCAGTCTTACTGCTCAGTTATCAAAATGCATCATTAAAAAAAAAAATTTCAAGAGGCACCTGGGTGGCTCAGTTGGGTAAACAGCCGATTTTGGCTCAGGTCATGATCCCATGGTTAACAAGTTTGAGCCCCATGTCGGGCTCTGTGCTGGCAGCCCAGAGGGAGATTCTGTGTCTCCCTCTCTCTCTGCCCACTCACACTATGTCTCTGTCTCTCTCTCTCAAAATAAACAAAAACAATTTTTTTTTTACTTCAAGCATCCTTAACTCAACATCTCAGAATTATCCCCTTCCCCTCCCTCAAAATCCAGTCTGTTGTGATCCATTACCAGGTCTACTTCCGAATCCGCTGCTGCCTCTCCTCCAGCACAGCAGTCCCTCCCACCCCGCCCCAAGCAGGACCTCCATCAGCTGCCAGGCTGCACATCCCACACTCCTCTATCACTCCTCGGTCCCATCCAACTGTCTTTACCTCTCACCTTGGCTTCCACCATGTGCAAGCAGACTATGCAAGACCAAAAGGGCTAATCTAATAGCAGTAGCAGTATTTTAAAAGAGCTCCCTTCTGGAGGGGAAAATGAAGAGCTTTAAAAGAGAAAGGCCTCAAAAACTAAACTTAATTTGGATTAAGAAGCTCCAGCATTATGAGAGTTAAGTGAGAAAACTTAATATCTCTAAAAGAGAAAATCACTAAGACACTTCGGATATTTTTCAGAGTTAAGGCAACAAAATATTCTGTCTCTGCCCCCAAGGTAAGAAGAAACAGCTTCTCCTCTGGGCACATTAGTGCAGACAAAGTGCTCTACATTTGCACTACTGCTCCTGAACGAGGGTAGCCAGGAGCAAATGCAAAGCTCAGAACTCCCTGGGACTTCAGATGGTGTATCTCAAAAGGCAGAGGGTCCGCTCCTTGTCATTGGCAAGGCTTCTATCCCAAGGCCTTCTTGAAGGTATAGATTTTTTTTGTAAGAAACAAAGCAGCATCATTACAGTGATTAGTCTGCTCCAGTCAAAGATAATGGGCAAGATACTCATATATATATATATATATATATATTTCTAAATGAACAAGTGGGAGCAGAATGAATTGCTAGGGTTCATTTCATCCGTTGTTTCCCATGCCCCTGGCCCCAGGAGTTAATGGCAAAAAGGCAGACAATCAAAGTGAGGAGCAAATGCTGTCCGCAAACTGATTTAATGTAGGGAGTCCACTCAAAAAAAAAGTTTATCACCTACTAAGGGTTCACATTATGGGAAAATTTATGTCAACTCTTGAAAGCAAAAGTCTCTGGCCATTTTCATAAATATCTCATAAAGCTAAAACCAGGAAAAATATCAAGAAGGTTGCAAACATAAAAATTATGAAGTCAGGGTGCCCAGGTGGCTCAGTTGGTTGAGCGTCTGACTATTGATTTCAACTCAGGTCATGGTCCCAGAGTCATGGGATCAAGCCCCATGTCAGGTTCCACACTGAACATAGAGACTGCTTAATATTTCTTTCTCTCCCTTTCTCTCTGCCCCTCACTCACTCATTTTGAGATAGAGATAGAGATAGAGATAGAGATAGAGAGAGAGAGAGAGAGAGAGAGAGAGAGAGAGAAAATGATGACACTGGGGATCTAGGTCTCTGCGGCAGCTGGCCTAACCAGCAAAGATGAAATATTGGGGTCATGCAGCCAAATGGTGCCTGTGTTCTCTAACCATACACCCCAGAGAGCAGGACCCGGCCTCTGGGCGGGGCTGGGTGTCATCAGTTGTTGACTGATGTTGCAGTAACGGAAACACCTCCTGAAAGGAGGAATTGAAATCTTGATGCCCAGAGGTCAGGGCTCTTAGCTTCCTTTTCATATTTCTCAAGTCCCACTACCTTCATAAGGCTTCTTTGTGTTACCGAAGGATGTCCTCAAAGTCTTAAAGTTTACTCATTCAAGAGAACTAGGATTAGTAAGGGTTTCCCCCCCCCCTTTGGTTTGAATATGGCAATACAGCCATTGAAATTCATGAAGCTTTGAGGTGGAATGGCTTTTATCCCTTGGTGTCTTAGCTTTGTGTTTAAGGCACTAGAATATGTACACATTAGAAGAGCATCTCCAAGCCTTTCAAGAACAAGGAACACTTTGAAAGGGGATGAAATTTGAGGACCTGCACATGACAGTGGTTACAGTGTCCCCCAGTGTTCCCTAATTGAGAAGGCACATTTTGACAAGCTTTCACGCAAGGAGTGGGCCTTTCCAATGCACTTGCGTCCTCCTTTCAGGAAGGTGTTTCCGTTTGGCTGCATGACCCCAATATTTCATCTTTGCTGGTTAGGCCAGCTGCCGCAGAGACCTAGATCCCCAGTGTCATCATGGACGCAAGTCCTTTCTTTCTCTTTCTTTGTCATAGCTTCTCAACAGTCCAGAAGAAATATTATTTTGTTGGTCTCAGCTACCTGATGCCCACCTGATGCAATTTCACTTGGGTTCACACATAATAAAATGAAAGTTACACTTCAGTGCAAACTTGTCCTCTTGCAAATAAAGAATTAAGACATATTGAAAATAAAGAATGAAGATTTGCAGGATACATAACAAGCTTTCTCTACTAAGGACAATACTAGTGTGAAACAAGTTCATCAACTGCAACCTGGATTTTTTAAATAGTATTTTTATTTTACAAGTAAGGGGTCTTATTGGAGAAAACAAAGTAAATAGGCATAATAAGAATAAAATTTAGCCATAATCCTATCACTCAGATATATGTGTGTATATATATACATACACATCTATATTATGTATGTGAATATGCATATTTATGTGTATACCAAAGTGTGTGCACTCGTGTGTGTATTCGCATACATTTTCACATACCTTTCACTCAAGCTCTTTCTCCTGTCTTGTATTCAGAAAAGGTGGCCACAACCTAAGAAGCATTTTATGAGCAAAGAATGGTCCATAAGACTTTTAACGTACTCGCATTTCTAGGAAAAGTGGATCCAAAATCAGGGATTGTGACTCTGATGCCCTTAATTGGTTCAGTAACCAGACGTGACAACAAGAGCAGGAAAAAGGAGCAGGGTTCCAAAGCCAAGCCATCACACACTCTGCTCCTCCTGTTCCTCCCGTGGATTTACAAAACTTCAAGGAGGAACTGCCACAACAGGTGGCAGAATGGGAAAAAGCCCATTGTGGAGATCTAGATTCACACACTTCATCTTATGCATTCACATCAACTGCACCAATAGTACCAACCTTAAGATAAAGTAGTATAGAGAGAACAGAAGGAGGGGAAATAAAATCTTTCAAACATCTTAAACATAATTGATAAAAACTAGCCAAACCGTTTTCTTCATCCTTCAAGATCAGGTTTACTGCCATGCTTTTAAAAATTAAAGGATGTATCTAAGTTTATCACCTACTAATGGTTCACATTATGGGAAAAATTATGTCAACTCTTGAAAGCAAAAGTCTCTGGCCATTTTATTTATTTTCATAAATATCTCATAAAGCTAAAACCAGGAAAAATATCAAGAAGGTTGCAAACATAAAAATTATGAAGTCAGGGTGCCCAGGTGGCTCAGTTGGTTGAGCATCTGACTATTGATTTCAACTCAGGTCATGGTCCCAGAGTCATGGGATCAAGCCCCATGTCAGGTTCCACACTGAACATAGAGACTGCTTAATATTTCTTTCTCTCCCTTTCTCTCTGCCCCTCACTCACTCATTTTCTCTCTGTCTCTCTCTCTCTATCTATCTCTATCTCTATCTCTATCTCAAAATAAATAAATAAACTTAAAAAAAATTATGAAGTCTACATTAAGCCTCCTAAATACATCTTAGCTTGGGAAAATCTGTTTTCTTCCACATCAAACATCAATCAAATGTATTTACCTTGAGAACACCAGCATTATATATTACTATAGAGAAACGTCTTTAGATATTTATGAATATCACTCACATCAAACTTCAAAAATAAGCTGAAATAAGACATTACTCACATGTTAGAAGTAAGTATTATTAACCTCTGCATACTGATTGCTAATAAGGATACAGATATCCAAATGGAATTATGTTTTTAAAACATATGACAAATAGTAGGATTCCTGGGTGGCTTAGTTTGTTGAGCATCCAACCTCAGCTCAGGTTGTGACCACACAGTTCATGGGTTCAAGCCCCATATCAGGCTCTGTGCTGACACCTGGGAACCTGGAACCTGCTTTAGATTCTCTCCCCTCTCTCTGTCTGCCATTCCCCCATTCACATCCTCTGTCTCTCTCTTTAAAAAATAAGTAAACATTAAAGATAAAAAGCTTCTGCACTGCAAAGGAAACAATCAAGAAAACTAATAGGCAACCGACAGAATGGGAAAAGATAGTTGCAAATGACATTTCAGATAAAGGGCTAGTATCTAAAATCTACAAGGAACTCACCAAACTTCACACTCACAAAACAAATAACCCAGTGAAGAAATGGGCAGAAGACATGAACAGACACTTCTCCAAAGAGGACATCCAGATGGCCTACAGGCACATGAAACGATGCTCAACATCACTCATCATCAGGGAAACACAAATCAAAACCACACTGAGATACCACATCACACCAGTCAGAGTGGCTAAAATGAACAAATCAAGAGACTATAGATGCTGGCGAGGGTGTGGAGAGATGGGCACCCTCCTACACTGTTGGTGGCAATGTAAACTGGTGCAGCTGCTCTGGAAAACAGTGTGGAGGTTCCTCAAAAAACTATCCATAGAACTCCCTTA
>NC_043706.1:130955733-130957527 GCF_006229205.1 Suricata suricatta | reverse complement strand
TAGCTGTGAAATTAGGTGATTAACTAGTTGTTACTTAACCTTCTAATTTCTGTATAAGTCTAATTACATGAAACAGAAGTTGGGGTTTTGATTTTTTACTTTGCTTTTCTGTTTGGAGTGTCATTGTAACTACTGTACTGTAAATGATGTAAAATATTTGCATATGTTAAAAAAATATGAAACTTTATAAAGTAAAAAAATAAAATAAAATAAAATTTTTAAAAAAATAAAAATTTTTAAAAAATAAAAAATAAAAGTTAAATTTGTTGATTTACCCATAATATAACCTTAAAGTCAAAAAAAAGTAAACATAAAAAAACATTTTAAATATGTTACAAATATCAAAACACCCATCTTCTTCTAAGTTAACACTCCATAGCATTGAAGGTGCAGAAGGGAGGATACAATCACAACAAATCATGGCACACTTACTATGAAGCAGAATTTCCTGCCTGGTCCTCAGGACAGATACCACTTTCTTCTTTTCTAAAAAAAATTTTTTTAATGTTTTCATTTCTTTTTGAGACAGAGAGTAAGAGACAGAGCACAAGTGGAGAAAGGCAGAGAGAGAAGGAGACATAGAATCTGAAGCAGATTCCAGGCTGAGCTGTTAGCACAGAGTCCAAGGCGGGTCTCAAACTCACAAACTGTGAGATCACAACCTGAGCCTAAGTTGATGACTTAAGAGGCAAATGACATATGAGATAAAGGGCTAGTATCCAAAATATACAAGGAACACACCAAACTTCACACCCACAAAACAAATAACCCAGTGAAGAAATGGGCAGAAGATATAAACAGACACTTCTCCAAAGAGGACATCCAGATGGCCTACAGACACATGAAACGATGCTCAACATCACTCATCATCAGGGAAACACAAATCAAAACCACACTGAGATACCACCTCACACCAGTCAGAGTGGCTAAAATGAACAAATCAAGAGTCTATAGATGCTGGCAAGGGTGTGGAGAGATGGGCACCCTCCTACACTGGTGCAGCTGCTCTGGAAAACAGTGTGGAGGTTCCTCAAAAAACCATCCATAGAACTCCCTTATGACCCAGCAATAGCACTGCTAGGGATTTACCCAAGGAATATACAGAAGTGCTGAGGCATAGGAGCACATGTACCCCAATGTTCATAGCAGCAATGTCAACAATAGCCAAAACATGGAAAAAGCCTAAATGTCCATCACCTGATGAGTGGATCAAGAAGATGTGGTATATATACACAATGGAGTACTACATGACAATGAGAAATAATGAAATCTGGCCATTTGTAGGAAAGTGGATGGATCTCGAGGGTGTCAGGCTAAGCGAAATAAGTCAGGCAGAGAAGGACAGATACCATATGTTTGCACTCATAGTTCTAACAGGAAAACAGGAGAAACCTAATGGAGGACCAGGGGGAGGGGAAGAGGGAAAGAGAGTTGGGGAGAGAGAGGGATGCAAAACTTGAGAGACTACTGGATACTGAAAATGAACTGAGGGTTGAAGGGGGAGGGGGAAAAAGAGGTGGTGGTAATGGAGGAGGGCACTTATGTGGCAGAGCACTGGGTGTTGTATGGAAACCAATTTGACAATAAACTATTTAAAAAAAAAAAAAAAGAGGCTGAGCCCCCCAGGTGCCCCAGGACAGATACCACTTTAAGCATCATCTCTTCCACAACATCTTTGAGTTTATGCCAGAGCAGTTTGTGTCTGCTCCCTCTTCTCAACTCATAACATTATCTTCTGAACCACTCCTGTGTCCATGTATCCTGATTTTCTATGCCTCTGGCAGTGCAGAGTTT
>NC_043706.1:130950761-130955633 GCF_006229205.1 Suricata suricatta | reverse complement strand
AAAAAAAAAAAAAAGAGGCTGAGCCCCCCAGGTGCCCCAGGACAGATACCACTTTAAGCATCATCTCTTCCACAACATCTTTGAGTTTATGCCAGAGCAGTTTGTGTCTGCTCCCTCTTCTCAACTCATAACATTATCTTCTGAACCACTCCTGTGTCCATGTATCCTGATTTTCTATGCCTCTGGCAGTGCAGAGTTTGGCTCTTCTGTGGTGTAATATGTATTTCACAACCTTTCCCTTTATGTACAAGCTGAATCCTTCATTGGATTTCAGGGTCTCTGGCTTATATGCTTTTGCATTTGTGAGGAACTCAGGCAGGGAGGTCCATGCATGTGTACACGTGTGCTGGGAAGAGTAAGGTAAGAAAAAATGAGGACTGAGTCGAATAAAAGAGAAACCACAGTCCTTAGAAGTCAGGTTGGGGAGTGAAAAGGGGAGCGAATGACATATGCCAGATACCACAGGTGAAAAAACACAAATCCCAGGAAGGTCTGGTGAAGACATGGAGCAAATTAACTTAATAAACACAGGAGCCAGTGCAAGGGATTGTGCATGAGCTAGAGGGTAGACAAAGCTGGTCTGCAGGTGCCTGTGCAGTGGGAAGGCGTGCCTGGAGTAATCATCATCCTAGCAATCAAAAACAAAACAAAACAAAAAATGAGAAACCTGAGGGTGCCTGGGTGGCTCAGTCAGTTGAGCATCCAACTTTGGCCCAGCTCATGATCTCACAGTTTGTGGGTTTAAGGCCCACATCGGGCTCTCTGCTGACAGCTCAGAGCCTGGAGCCTGCTTCAGATCCCATGTCTCCCTCTCTCTCTATTCCTCCCCTGCTCATGCTCGCTCTCTCTCTCTCTCTCTCTCTCTCTCTCTCTCTCTCTCTCTGTCTCTCTCTCTCTCTCTCTCTCTCTCTCTCTCAAAAATAAACATTTAAAAAAAATTTAATGAGGCACTTGGGTGGCTCAATAGGTCTGACACCTGATTTAGGCTCAAGTCATGGTTTCACAGTATATGAGGTCAAGCCCCGCATCAGGCTCTGCACCAACAGTGCAGAGCCTGCTTGGGATTCTCTCTCGCTCCCTGTTTCTGCTCTTCCCCAGCTTTCGGGTGCACATACTCTTTCTCTCTCAAAATAAGTAAATAAAAACTTAAAAAAAATAAAAATAAAGGAGAAAACCATTGTTATGGTGACAATAAGGTACCACCATTACACTGGTTAACAGAAGTGGCAAATGCACTTTTATATAACTTTCAAGTGAATTCCCTTACGACTAACTTGAACAAGTCAAAGGAACAAAACAATCGTGAATTTCTATTATCTTCAGAACTATTTATTTTCTCTGGGTTATAAGGAAAATATTGTGCACTTAATGAGATACACTAAAGTGGTGTAGTGTCGTGTAGTGTCATGTAGTGGTGATTCTTTTAGGTCATTGTGTTTAGATTTCAGTCACCAAAAAATTCATATTTATAATTGTAGTCTAGCCACCCATTCACTCCATATTTCCTAATACATGACACATGATTCTAAAACTGCCAAATGAATCAAATAAAAATGATGTTCATTTGGATACAAATCTAAATCCATATACTCTTTCTCAAAGAAAATAGAAGAGTACCTATTGTAAGAAACTTTATAGTTAATAATTAATAACAATTAAATTGTTTTCTTCTTTTTTTCCTTTTTTTCTTAGCAACTGAAAACATGAAATCTCTTTTTACTCCAGCTAAAGGAAGATGAAAGTGTAGGAAAATAACAGGCATATTTTCCCCACTATCTTCTCTCTCAAGGAAAACATTTCTTTCCTTTAAAAATTCAAATCTGCTCCATAATTTGCACATGAGCAGAGAATTAACATAACACTAAGAAATCTAAGTTTTACAAAGTAGATGATAGATTCAAGAAATAGATTTTTCTTGAATGTGATTTTTCAGTCAAAAAGCAGGCCATAGTATAACCTATTACATAGCTCTGAAATAGTAAAGTAGAATATATTGTTCAGATAGGAGCAGCCTCCAACTCAAAGTATACTTTTCTCTGAGTGAGCATCAGGACAACAGGCTATGCTCTTTAAAGGGATATAGCGTTTTAAAGGTATTGACAGCAGTTTTCTATGGAGGAGAGAAAAATTTGGTCAGGATTGGGCCACGGGCCACCATTGGTAGGTTTTATAAGGACAATGTCAGCCCATAACTCTGAGGAGCAGTTGATGCCCTTTGAAAATGTGCCAACTAAAGGCTATATATATTGTTTGTGTAAAATTACTGCCACTCACCAACAGGGCTTTCTACTGGAATTGTTAATATGCTTAACCATTATATAGAGGCAAAACTCTACCACTTTAATGGAAATCATCGATGCCATCACCAGGACAGGACCACTTAGTAGGGAAATTGGAAATTTAATTTCAATCAGATGAACAAAAAATGAAGAAGAACGCTTGAAGTGGTAACATAAAAAACACCAGCGATTAAAAACATTTGGAACCTTTGCTTACCCTTCAAAGGCATTTGTTGCCATGGTTTTTAAAGACCTCTGAAAGCTTCAGCTGTGTCCACAAGAGCTGCCAAGAAATAGGGGCTCTATACTGATTTTACTTGTCAGATGCATTTTGTCTTAATTATCTCCAAGGTAAAGATTATTTGGCCAAAGGGAAAAGAAAGAAAGAGGAACTACCATTTCACAGGTAAAAAGACTGATTTCGCTCTTTGGGGCCCTTCCTCCAATGCACGCGTGCATGTGAGTACACATGTCTAATTTCATACAATAGGAGTAAAGAGTAGCAAGCACCTAAAAGTGGTCATGAGAATGGCATTCTTACATGGAAGGAGGTTTTGGAGTTTTCAATTTCAGGGTGGGACCTTTCTTTTCATCTGAGATTCAGGAGCCAAACAAGCCATCTAGCAAATTTACCAATACCTGAGGGTAATAAGGCCTTTCTTTCATAAAGTTTCATTAAAACACTTTCATTTGAAAATTACGTAATACCCATATATTTACACACTGAAATTCTTCTGCCCTTCATATAGCAACATGGAGAGTAAAAATTAGAAGTAGAAATAATGGAAGGATTAGGCAAGTGCTGGGTTGGAAAGGATGTCTGTGGACTCCCACAGTATAATTAATTTGGGGGAAAAACCCTGCTTTTTATTCAAAAATCACAAAAATGCTTATATTTGTTCCTGCCATTTACTATTTGTACCGTTTAATGTGATGGAGCCAGCACGCTCTCTTAAATTGTAAGCTAGCTCCTGGAGAGCAGCATTTGGCCCTTTGGGGCTAATTTATGAGTTTCCTCTTTAGAAGGACCTCAAACATACACTTTTGATAATTAGAGTGTTTGTTGCAAGGTTTGGTAAAATGCAGGGAATTCATAATACATTATTCTGAGAATCAAGAGGAAGTTTCTGGAGTTACTTCTCCATTATTAACAATGGGCAACCTTCAGAAAGTAGCTAAACCATTCTTTTCATTACATTTCTTTAAAATTAATCAAGGAAACTGATTCAAATTCCCACCCCTGAATCGTCTGCTGAGTGCTGATTCTCTTTCTGTAGCTGCTGGGTAATTCTGTCTAGATACCCAGCTATCATGTCATACTCAGTATGTCTAGAATTGAACTTACCCCATGCCCTCTCTAACTGGCCATTCTCTTGCTCTTCTCAGCTCTGGTGGTGACACCATTATTCTTCCTCTGTGTCTGAAACTTTTTAACCCACTTCCCTCCCAGACATCCCATACTGAATCATCTTAAAGCAATGTGGATTCTTTCATTATAATATCTTTCAGTTTATTCCTTTTTTGCCCCATGTCACAAATACCCAAAGACCAGATTTTTAGCCTTTCTAAGCTATTGGAATACCAGCCAACTTAGTCATCATGCTTCCACTCCTTCCCTCTGTGGTCTCTCCTATATGACTCTGGATGGTTATTCTTAATTTAAATGTGTTGTTCTATCTCTCTTATGACTGAAAAAAATGCAAGGGTTTTGTGTTGCCTGAAGCCCAACATACTGATTCTAACCTTCCTTTCATACTTTTGATTATTCACTGAATGACTCCTATAAAATGAAATCTTGGGGTGCCTGGGTGGCTCAGCTGGTTGAGTGTTTGACTCAATTTCAGCTCAGGTCATGACCCCAGAGTCATGGGATTGAGCCCCATGTCAGGCTCCATACTAAGCACAGACCCTGCTTAAGATCTCTCCCTCTCTCTCTCTCTCTCTCTCTCTCTCTCTCTCTCACTCTCTCTCCTCCCTAAAATAATAATAACAATAATAATAATAAATATGAAGCCTTGCTCTGGGCATTACCTGTGAGATGCTCATATTCAGTAACAGAAAGACACATCTACACAAATACTCACATTCCTAGACAATGAGAACAAGGTAATACTGAAGGCCACAGGGGAGAACTTCTGCATTAACATCAGAGGTTCGATAACAGTAACGTTTAACTAGAATAGAAAGAAACATTACAATTAAGATTGGAAAGAAATTCCCAGCAAAGACATTGAATGCTCATAATTGAGTAACAACAAGTCAAAAGCAGAAACAGGGATTTGGAAATCCTTGAATGATTGTCTAAGGATTCTTCCATGGGCCATGGAAGTCTTTAAAGCATTCTATACAAGGTATTGACATGGTTAGTGATTTTCTCTGTGAACATTAGTAGATGGGCAGTGTGCACATGGCTTGGAAGAAGGAAAAAAAATGAACTTAAAGTAAAGGAGAAAAAATAAACAAAATCGATAAACCTCTAGCCAGGCTCCTCAGAAAAAAAAGAGAGAGCACTCAGATAGAAAAATTCATGAACGAAGAAGGATCTATTACAACCAATCCCTTAGAAATACAAGCAATCATCAGAGATTACTAT
>NC_043706.1:130942456-130950661 GCF_006229205.1 Suricata suricatta | reverse complement strand
GGAGAGGGTGTGGAGAGATGGGCACCCTTCTACACTGTTGGTGGCAATGTAAACTGGTGCAGCCGCTCTGGAAAACAGTGTGGAGGTTCCTCAAAAAACTATCCATAGAACTCCCTTATGACCCAGCAATAGCATTGCTGGGGATTTACCCAAGAGATACAGAAATGCTGATGCATAGGAGCACATGTACCCCAATGTTCATAGCAGCAATATCAACAATAGCCAAATCATGGAAGAGCCTAAATGTCCATCACCTGATGAGTGGATCAAGATGTGGTATATATACACAATGGAGTACTACATGGCAATGAGAGGGAATGACATATGGCCATTTGTAGGAAAGTGGATGGACCTTGAGGGTGTCATGCTAAGCCAAATAAGCCAGGCAGAGAAAGACAGAAACCATATGTTTGCACTAAGAGGTCTAACAGGAAAACAGGAGAAACCTAATGGAGGACCAGGGGGAGCGGGGGAGGGAGAGAGAGTTGGGGAGAGAGAGGGATGCAGAACTTGAGAGACTATTGAATGCTGAAAATGAACTCAGAGTTGAAGGGGAAGGGGGAGGGGGGAAAAGCAGTGGTGGTGATGGTGGAGGGCACTTATGGGGAAGATCACTGCGTGTTGTATGGAAAACAATTTGACAACAAAATATTTAAAAAATTTTAAAAAAATAAAGTGAAGGAGAAGGCAAAAGGAAAAATTAAATGATTGCAGTGATCCTGGTGGAAGTTAGTAGGAATTAGACGAATACCCTTTAGAGAAGTGGTCTCAACAGAGCTAAACAACAGTTCTGCTGAGAAACTTCAGGGACAGGGCTGCATAGTGAGAAGATAAGAGATTGACTGCAAGGGTTGAAGTACAGATGCCTGAGAGAACAGTCAGGGAACAGATACAAACAGCAGGCCCAGGGAGGAGTGGCTAGTGTCTGATGACAACACATAGTAGTCACTACATGAAGCAAGGTTGAGGCAGGAACTAGCCGTGGGAGATATTCGCATAGCAGTGGCACTTACAGTCTTAAATATTGTTTCCCTAGGGCCTCTATGACAAAATTCCACAAAGGAGTAACTTAAGACAACATAAAGTATTGTCTCGGCAGTTCTAGAGGCTAAAAATCTGAAGTCGAGTTGTCAGCAGAGCTACATAGTCTCTGAAAGTTGTGGAGAACACCACTTCCTTGCCTCTTTCTAGCTTCTGGCTTTGGCCAGAAATCTTTGGTGTTCTTTGGCATGTAGACACATCAGTCCAGTCATTCTCTCCATCATCTTACGGCATTCTCCTCCCTCTCTCTGTATCCAAATGTCCCTCTTCTTATAAGGACATGAGTCTTATTGAATTAAGGGCCCACCCTACTCCAATTGACTTCAACTAATTATATCTGCAAAAACCTTATTCCTAATAAGGTCACATCCTCAGGCACTGGGGGGGCTAGAACTTCAACATGGCTTTGGGGGAAGCACAATTAAACCCACAGCAGATACGCCTGAGACCACCTAGGAAACTGGATGGGGAGGGAAGGAAATGATGGGAAAATGAAAGGAAAACAAATTACAGATGCTGCAGAATGGCTACTTTCAAAAAGCTGCAGAGGAGGGACACCTGGGTGGCTCAGTCAGTTGAATGTTCAACTCTTGGTTCTGGCTCAGGTCACATCTCACAGGTTCATGGGATGGAGCCCCACATCAGGTTCTAGGCTGACAGTGAGAAGCCTGCTTGGGATTCTCTCTCTCCTTCTCTCCCACTTGTGCTCACACTCTCTCTCTCTCTCTCTCTCTCTCAAAATAAATAAATAAACATTTTTTAAAGGCTGAAGAGAAAAAATAAAGATGTAGAAAGAGGATAATAAGCCTTCTGTTCTGTCAAGACTTACTCAGTTTCCACTGAGCTTTTCTTGGTTTATGCTACTTCAATTCCTGGAATTACTTTCCAGACTTCTTGTTGCCTATGAAAATCTTCACTTCTCTCTAGGCATTTATCAAATATACCACCTGCATTAATGCTTCTCCTACTGGTCTTACCCAATGAAATTTCCTCCTTTTCTGACATCCTCTAGCAGGTTTTATCTACAATTCTTTTGACCTATTGTCATATTCTATTTAACAGAGATGTGCCTAATGCTACCAGGGGCAGTGGAGCAACAGTAACCCATAGGGCAGACCAGATCTGAAGTCAGCTTTCACTGAGCTTACTTATATTCAAGTTTGGGTGGGAATATGGGGAAGCAGCACCGGGTGAGGACAATCATCAACCAAATAAATAAATAAGAGAACTTCCTTAAGGGTTTAAGGCCCTTAAAGAAAAAATAAGGGTAATAGAGTAAACAGTAAAAAAAATAGAGGCAAATATTGGTAGGGTTACTTTGGGTAAGATAATTAGGGAAGATTTCTCTGAGAAAGTGATGTTGGGCAGAGATCCAAATGACAAGAAACCAGCAGAGTAAAGATCCAGGCGTTGTAAGCAAAGAGGAAACTGTGCTGAGGTCCTGAGGCAGGAACATGGTTGGTGTGCTGGAGGAAGAGAAAGAAGGCCAGTGTGGCTAAATTAGAGTGACTGGGGGGAGAAATAAGCAGGTCTAAGAGAGTGAAGAGTATTTTAAGCCATAGGAAAGAATCTGGACTTCAAGAGCAGTGAGAGTTTTAAGAACATATGACCTGAGTAAAATATTTAAAAGATTTCTCCTGCTGTTCCATGGAGACAAGATGGGAGAGGGGTAAGTGTGGAATATGAAGATCAGAGATTTAGTATTTTTGTGTGCATATACTGCCAGACCTCAACTTTGAGCCATATGTCCTAAAAGATTCCAGAGATAAAATAGTTAATTAATGTAATGAGAGAGCAGCCTCCACTTCTCCCCCATCCTCTGTACTTACTTTTCCAGGCATGGCTACATATGTCAAGCCAGAAGGTGGCCAGAAATAGGAAATTAACCATAAAAACTAATACAGCTTGGGTGAACAAGGGTGAATTCCTAAGTTCTCTTTTAATACAGCTCTACAAAGTGGATGGACCCCGCTAAATGGACTGAAGTCTCTGCGTACCCTCAGCAGCTTTTGAAGGAGCTATCCAGGGTGCTGGAATGTCTCACCTCCCCCTATGCTTTCTAAGGCCTGATGGATAGAGCTTATCAGGTGTCCTTGTTGGACCCAATCCTCCACTGCCTTGAACCATAACCAGACTCCACCCTGGTGCCACCCTAATGTCCTTCTGATCTTAGCTAACCTTTAATCCAACACCTTCCTGGACCATGTCTGTTTGATCTAACATTAATCATCTATATATACATTAGCAAGATAATATGAATAGGAAGCATAGCTAGTGGTGTACAAATAGACTTGGGACTCCACTGTGCCTCGTGACCATTTGAAATGATAGTGTAAAAGAAGCAGTGAGTTCAGTGTAGTCTTTTTTCCTTGAAACAATACTCAAAGGAGTCCCTGGCTCTTGAACCATTCATCAAATCTGCGGATATAACTCATCCAAGGTCTCTGCTTACAGTACATCTTAAGAAACACTGATTCTCCACCTGAAATGATTAACAAGTTCCACATAATATCCCATTTACAACCTCCCTTAAATAGTGCCTTTGACTTTTCCTTTAAAAACAAGTATGTTTAACTGAAGGCCATTACTCAATTTCTTGAGTAATCAAGTTTATACACTAAGTAGTGGATAAAAATTTGTATGCTTTCAAATCAAACACTTTACCTCTTCAACCAAAACACTTAGAGCACTAGAGTAATCTGATGGATACTCATTTCTAGCTCTTTTCTTAAGTAACCAAAAAAACAGGGACAGCTACAGCATCTTCAGAAGTTTCTACCGACATGTCAGACCCTTCACTGTCCTTAAATAGGTTTGAGGGGCAGTGTGACTTATAAAGAGCCAAAGAAGTTCAGTAAAACTTTTTAGTTTCAAGTCATCAAGACTATGGTGAGAAAATGGGACAAAAAACCACTAAGCCTGCTCTTGTGTTTCCCTTTTATATGCACAAACAAATCAAATACATAGAAATGCAATTCATTTCAAGTAAAAAGGAAATAAACTACTTTGTTTTTACATAATCTAAGGATAAATACATGGCTCAAGAATGCCTTTGTTTCACTATCTAAGGATCAATTTTGTTAATTACTATTCACAGAACTCCCCAAACTCCATTTCACCTCTTTGTCTTTGTTCATATATGCTCACTCCTTTGAGTGAACACCCATCCCCTCTTTCTTCATTTTGCTGCCTTGCTTCATCTTTCAGACTTAATTTTAAACCAAGAAACCTCTTCAGAATCTGACTCCCCCCCACCAGAACTGAGCAAAGTTTGGACTCTTGTAACACCCTGCACTCACCTTCATCTTGGCACCTGTCACACTATAATTTGGTTGCCAATTTATTTGTCCAACACTCCCTCTACTTTTTAAGGTCTATGAGAATAAGGACTATGTCTTTCCTATAACTGTGTCTCCAAGGCTTTGTACAGTGTTTTGCTTAGTAAAGTAATCAATGAATAAATGAATGAATAAATTTAATCATTTAAGGTCCTCCCTATCTCTAAAAGTTAGTATCTCTGCTTCAAATCTATGCTTCTTCCAGAAATGTGGATTTAATATTCATCTCACTTAATAAACCTTATTTGAGTGACTTCATACCATGATAAGTATGAAGTTTTTGAAGCCAGGTAGAAATTGTACTTTAAACAATTTACATACAGTACAATGTTATATAGCATAGTTGATAGTATAATGAAATCCTACTATTTAGTCTGTGTATACAAGATGGAGATGAGATATCTATTTTAATCATCAAAGAGCAAGTAGAATTTTTTAAAATATCTGAACCTAAGATAACACCATGCTATTAAAACATTTATTTTTATTAGCTCAAATTTCCTTCACTATTTTTTAAAAGTGTATTTTCCTTTTTTCTGTGTTTTTTGTTCTGATCTCTTAATGCTTAAAGACAATACTATTTGATGTGAAGGTACATAGTACAGTCTCCAATGCAGAACAAAAGGATGAAAATAATTTGTGAGAATATTGCTATTGTTCCTTGAATAAAGATCATTTTTATCTTTAATCATAGTAATTTGATTTTAATAACTGAAAACACGTTTCTTTTCTTATATTCATCTATTGTTATCCTTATCTTTATCATATAACAGCACTCTATCTATACTGACTTACTTTCTAATTATATCATAAGAACAAGTACCTTTGCCTCCCCAAATAAAGTTCCCAAATAAACTCCAAATTTTGTGGGATTATGGATTATGTCTTACACATATTTTGATTTCCCTCAGAGCAATTAGAACAGGTACAGAGTAAGTTTTTAATAAATATGAATAGTCAAAACTTCAGATTTAGAAACAATCTATTCCCTTTGCATACATTAAATCAAGGATCAATAAATGAAGGCTTACAGGTCATTTCTGGTCAGTCCTTATCTGTTTTTGTATATAAAGCTTTACTGGCACACACCTATTTATCTATATATTGTCTATGGCCCCTTATAGGCCCCAAGGTCAGAGTTGAGTAGCTGCAACAAAGACTGTAAGGCCTAGAAAGCCTAAAATAGTTACTATCTGACCTTTTACACACACGAAAAAAATTTACTGAATGCTACTCTCAATTGTTTCTACAGATGAGAGAACTCAGTTTCAGATAAGTGACTTGTCCAAGTTTGTAGTTGAACATGTTCACAACACCTACACCTGTCAGATGATCTGTCAACGCCAAATTAAATGTTTGGTGAAAATAATGCTAGTTTAGAATATACAAAAGCAAATAAACACTAATATCACAATTGAAGATGGCTGTTGAAAGACCTTTCCAGGCTATGCTAACCAAAGCTAAAATGGAAATATCATTTTTCTAAATTAAGATAGTATTGGGCACAGGGTGGCTAAGTCAGTCAGGCATCCGACTTTGGCTCAGGTCACAATTGCACAGTCCATGAGTTTGAGCCCCACATCAGGCTCTATGCTGACAGATTTGGATTCTGTGTCTCCTTCTCTCTCTCTCTCTCTCTCTCTCTCAAAAATAAATAAACATTAAAAAAAATTTTAAATAGCATATGAGCTAATAAAATTAAATAATCTATGTTGCTTCAACACATAGATATGTGTATATGTGTGTGTATTTATTTATATATATCTTTGTGTGTGTATATGTGAACAGAAATTTACTATCAGACAATATTATTAATTTTATTAAGAAACCCAATAAAAAAGTCCAAGTCTTATAGTATATTTCTAAAAGAAGTTGAAAATAATAACTGTCAGAAAACTGCTTTTTAAATGGACCAAGACAAAGTTAATTCAGCTAACCTAAACTTCTGTAAGATTGTTATTTCTGTCAGACAAAGAAAATTTACCATAAATATTTTCAGGAGTAAAAATGAATGGTATTTCCTGCAGGGAATCCTTAAAAGACAATAATATAGACACTCTTGGAGTAGAAATAAATTGTAGCTGGAAGAATAAAGGAGAAGCAGCACTTGGTAAACCACATACAAGAAAAGGACCAAGCAGACAGGGGAATGAAATGTTACAAGCAAATACTTAATAACTGCTTACACAGATATGTCGCCTTATTGCAAGTCACCAGCTGTTGATTCTTCTCTGTTAACAAAAGGTCATATCATCCACTGAGACATCAAAGATGGAAGAAGAGCAAGAGAAGAACGGGTTAAATGAGAATTGGTCTGGAGCAAAGATCGAACAGAATACATCCCTGGACACCACCAAGGTGTATAGATAATTAACATTCCACAGTATCTTATCAGCCTAGTTGCCTGAAACACATGACTATCCACCTGCCATCCCCTAATCAGGGCCCAAACATACCAAGACACAGAGTCCTCTTCCTGTAGGGTTGCCCACGACTGGCCAGATCTTGCTAAATGGAGGAAGTATAATTACTCAGCCACAACTGTCCTGGTCTTTGTCAACTCTTTCTCTTGAGACCTTTTTTTTTCCTCCATCTTTCTATCAGAAATACTAGTGGAATAACACTAGGTATTAGTGTTATTCTACAAATGGCCATTGCCATGCCTTCCATCTTCAGTGGCTTCCCCTCTTGGGATTAAAAGTGGAAGAAGTCGTTTTCAACACACTATTACCTTGAATACTTCTCTTGAAGAAGGCCTTACAGCCCTCGCAGGACCACACTCCATAATGGTAGCCTGAAGCATAGTCATTGCACACGGCACAGTAGCGGGTCTCCTTGGCAGACTCCATGGCCATGCTCCCCTTATCACCGGTACTGGCCAGTCTCTCTCTGCCACCCTGGCGCCGATTATCTGCATTTGGCCTGGGGAAAAAAAAATAGGAGAAAATAAAAACAGTGAATCTATTAACATTAGAAAAGCAACACATGTACTCTCTTCTAGAGAGTAAGAGGCTTGGAGGATGGAGCAGATCCACTTTATTCTGACATTTTGAAATAATGAATCATAATGTAAGCTAATCTTTCATTACCTCTTGCCAGCTGTTGCAGCAAAAGGTGTTTGTCTATTATATTAACCTTGACGGGAAATTGTTTATTGCAAACTTGCTTAAAAAATGGACTGCCTATGCCAGAATATATTATCCAGAAAATGACAAAATGAAATTAAGTGGTTTCTAATAGATTTATTCATTTTTTTCAGGGATTCAAAATTAATGCAGAACCATTAGAGACCAATGCTTATTCTAATTCTAGACACACTAAGAAGCCTTATGAAATAGAGACAATGTGTAAAACAGCTGGGGCATCTGAAACTCAAATGAACTGATGAATAACTCTGAACAGGTATAGAAAGATAGCAATTCACATTTTTACATCACTGTTACCATGTAACCCTGGATATCAGTTTTTACAACTTGACTTTAATTTAAGGATGCCATTCAATATTCAATACACCTTTTTAAGAATGTGTAGAACAAGGGGCGCCTGGGTGGCTCAGTAGGTTAAGCATCCAACTTCGGCTCAGGTCAAAATCTCACGGTTCATGGGTTTGAGCCCCACATTGAGCTCTGGGCTGACAGCTCAGAGCCTGAAGCCTGCTTCAGATTCTGTCTCCCTCTCTCTCTGCTCCTCCCCCACTCACATTCTGTCTCTGTCTCTCAAAAATAAATAAAACATTTTTTTTTAATATGTAGAATGAGAAGAGCAGAAGAACACAATTACTCCAACCTATAAAATTTCATAGAGGAAACATATCTCAGAAAGAAAC
>NC_043706.1:130934917-130942356 GCF_006229205.1 Suricata suricatta | reverse complement strand
TTTCCCCCCTCCCCCTTCCCCCTCAACCCTCAGTTCATTCTCAGCATTCAATAGTCTCTCAAGTTTTGCATCCCTCTCTCTCCCCAACTCTCTCTCCCTCCTCTGTTCCCCCTGGTTCTCCATTAGGTCTCTCTTGTTTTCCTGCTAGACCTATGAGTGCAAACATATGGTTTCTGTCCTTCTCTGCCTGGCTTACTTCCCTCAGCATGACACTCTCAAGGTCCATCCACTTTCCTACGAAGGGCCATATGTCATTCCCTCTCATTGCCATGTAGTACTCCATCGTGAATATATACCACATCTTGATCCATTCGTCAGGTGATGGACATCTGGGCTCCTTCCATGTTTTGGCTATTGTTGACATTGCTGCTATGAACATTGGGGTACATGTGCTCCTATGCTTTCAGAAGGAAGATGGACTGATAGTGCCAAATGGGACAGAAAAAGCCAATAAAGCAAGGACTGATGAAATGAAGTGGGATTTGACAGAGAGGAACCTCAGCAAGGAGTTTCAGTGGAAGAGTACAGCACAAGCCAGAAGCCAGTGGTACAAAAGTAAATGAAGTATGAGGAAATGAAAATGAGTGAAGGCTATTCCTTTGAGAATTTGGATGAGAATGAGTAGAGACAGAGAGGGGGTGGTTGGTAAAAAATAAAGAGATTAAGAAGGATTTTCAGAATGGAAGAAGCTTGAGGAAGCCTCACCTCGACTGAAGGGAATAGCTGGGGGTACAGAGAAGGGAAAAACAGGTCAAGGGAAGTACAACAGTTGGGATGAATGACGCAGGTAAAAGGAAGAGCCTTGACAAAGACACCTCGAAGAAGACAGGGAGAAAAGATGTAAGAAAAGGAGCAGATGAGACAAAGTTTGCATCTCTCATTAAACAGATATAGGATCAGGACTTATATCAATCCAAGATGTACTAGGCATGTGCTACTGAATAAAGCCAGTGTAAGAATCAAGGGTGTATGGTCAGAGCCCAGTATGGTGCCTTTATGTCGTTGGCACTCAATAATATATTGAAATGAAGTCATTGAATGTTTCAAAGTGTATAGGAAAAAAGAAAGGTAGAAAGATATTGAAAGGATATGTGAAGGAACCTATATCAGAAAAGAAAAGAAAAGAAAAAAGAAGAGAAAAGAAAAGAAACCGAGTATGAAATAAAGTGAATTGAAGATAGAGTATCCATGTTCTCTGATTAAAGAAACTCATGCTTCCTGCTTTCATTCCCCACCCGAATAAGCATACCACACTGACTTTTTCTCTCATCCTCCCCTTCACCAGCCCTGTCTTTCCTTTTAGCTCAAATTGTATTACCCTTCCTTGCCCTGATCACTCATTAATACTGTCCACAGTTTTATGGCACTGGCTCTCAAACAACACTTGCCATAGTACTCACAAAATACCTGCTCCTCATGTTGAGTGCGTTTGACTTCGCCTGTTTTTTCCATTCTAAATGACAAAGCTCTTAGTTTGACAGCCTCAAATGGAAGTTCTTTATTTTTTAATATCTTTAGATAGCACTGGCTTGCAGTGTCCAATTTTAGTTCACATTCTTTTGCCCATCTCCTTCCATTTCATCACGATGCTGTTGAACTCCCCCCTGCCCAATCAACCTCAAATCTTTGTACTGTTTGTTTACCAACATCTTATTCAGGATTCAAGTCAGTAAGGAGGCAGCTGTGAATATTTAACTATAGAAGCTTAGTGCCTTTGCAGGGCAGTGTGGTTGGCAAGCATAACCCCGACAGATTCAGTGCCTTATAAATCTTAAGTCTTCCTGCCTCAACCCCTAGCTGGGTGCCCAGCACACAGCAGGCATGCCATACATGTTTGCTGAATGAATGAAGGAAGGAATGAGTGAGTATATGCATGCACAAAAGTTCCAAAGTACCCAGCACTCCCCACCCATCCCTGCATAATAAAATACTGCAAATTTTAAAACTGTGGTAACAGCAATAGCACTGCTGGGGATCTACCCAAGGGATACAGGAGTGCTGATGCATAGGGGTACATGTACCCCAATGTTCACAGCAGCACTTTCAACAATAGCCAAGTCATGGAAAGAGACTAAATGTCCATCAACTGACAAATGGATCAAGGAGATGTGGTTTATGTATACAATGAAATGCTACATGGCAATGAGACAGAATGAAATCTGGCCATTTGTACCAACATGGATGGAACTCAAGGGTGTTATGCTAAGTGAAATAAGTCAGGTAGAGAAAGACAGATATCATATGTTTTCACTCATATGTGGAACAGGAGAAACTTAACAGAGGACCACAGGGGAGGGGAAGGGGAAAAACTAGTTAAGGAGAAGGAGGGAGGCAAACCATAAGGGACTCTTAAATACTGAGAACAAACTGAAAGTTGATGGTGGGTGGGGGAGAGGGGAAATGAGTGATGGACATGGAAGAAGAGGGCACTTGTTGGGATGAGCACTGGGTGTAATATGGAAACCAACTTGAAAATAAACTATATTAAAAAATTAAAAAATAAAAGTCTTTGGTGATATAAATAAATAAATAAACTGTGGTAGGATAAATATAACATAAAATTGACCACCTTAATAATTTTTTTACTGTAGAGTTCAATAATGCTTAGTTATTCACACTGGTGTGTAACCAATCTCCAGAACTTTTCCATCTCGTAAAACTGAAACTTCATACCCATCCAACAACTCCCCATTTCTTCCTCCCCCCAGGCTCTGGAAACCATCATTCTACTTTTCTTTTAAGTTTATTTATTTATTTTGAGACACAGAGAGTGAGAGCACGTGCACACAGAGACCCAAGCAGGCTCCGAGCTGTGAGCCCAGAGCCTGATGTGAGGCTCAATCCCACGAACTGTAAGATCATGACCTGAGTCAAAATTCAAGAATCAGATGCTTAACCAACTGAGCCATTCAGTGCCCCACCTACTTTCAATCTTTATGCATTTGACTATTCTAGATAATTCATATAAATGGAATCATACAGTAGTTGTCAATTTGTAAATGGTTTATTTCACTTAGCATAATGTCTTCAAGGTTCATCCATGTTGTAGCATGTGTCAGAATTTCTTTTCCATTCTAGGCTGAACAATATCCCTTCATTTTATATATATATATACCATATTTATTTAGCCATTCATCCACCAATGGACATTTGGACTGCTTCCATATTTTGAATGCTGCTGCAATGAACATGGATATTCAAATATCTCTGTGAAAACCTATTCTCAATTATTTTGGGTATATACCATTATTTTACATTCCCACCAAGAATGCACAAGCATTCCCATTTCCCAGAATCCTTCCCCACATTTGTTGTTGTCTTTTTCTGTTTGTTTTGTTTAATAGTAGCCATCCTAATGGGCATGAGGTGATCACTGCATTTTAAGGTCACCTCTCTTCCCAACCATTTCTTTTTTTTTTTTTGAATGTTTATTTATCATTGAGAGACAGAGAAAGAGCATGATCATGGGAGGGGCCAAGAGAGGGGGAGACACAGAATCCAAAGCAGGCTCCAGGCCCTGAACTGAAAACAGAGCTTGACGTGGGGCTCGAACCCACGAACCATTAAAACATGACCTGAGATGAAGTCAGATGCTCAACCACCTGAGCGACCCAGGTGCCCCCATCTTCCCAACCACTTCTAATCCCCACACTGGTAATAACTTATGCCTGTTCGGAACCCAACAGCAGATTTTTCTTTACTTCTCTTTTGCTACATGCTACATTCTTACTCCTTCACTTGTAGGTTCAGTGTGCCTCACTGCTGCTACTTTCTTTGTGTCTTATACATCTCTGGAACCCCAATTGTTTATAGCATAAGTGCAGAATAGAGACTCAATAAATATTGATGTCAAATGAATTAATCAATGACTGAATCAATAAAGTGATCATTTTCACAACATAAATGGATTATGCAAATATTGTTCTTAAAAGTAATGGTAAAAAATATAATAGCAAGAACTCATTTTCCCCAGATCCAGCAGAGATGTATCCAGTCAGCAAAATGCCTTTTATCTACACTTTGTCTTTGAGATATCCCTGGAATACTGAAAATCCACTGCAGACATAGGGCATAAGCCAGAAGGCCTCCAAAAAGAAGAGAGAAAATTACAGCTATATTTTCTCTCCATAAAGGAACTTTTTTATCCAACTTGGAAATTCATGTGTGTAACATTGTCAGGTATCAGTTGGCCCAGCCCTGCTCTATGAATGCTCCTAAACTGAGCTGTCATGAAAAATATAATCCAGATCCACCTAAAAGGCAAGTGAGATCTTCTCATGGGCTGCAAAGCCCTATGGTGCCTGGAAATATGTTCCAGGAGCACCTGGGTGGCTCAGTCGGTTAAGCTTTGGCTCAGGTCATGATCTCACGGTTCGTGGGTTCGAGCTCCACATCAGGCTCTGTGCTGACAGCTCGATCAGAGCCTGGAGCCTGTCTTTGGATTCTGTGTGTGTGTCTCTCTCTCTCTGACCTTCCCCTGCTCACACTGTCTCTCTCTGTCTCTCAAAAATAATAAAACATTTAAAAAATGTTTTAAAAACAAATACCTTCCAGTTTTCTTGAATATCCATTAGGCCAAGATAATTTGGTTCTACTGCCTCCAGAAAGAAATCTGTGTCCCCAGAATACAGACTAATTTGGCCTAATCCTCTGCAGTGGAAAGGAACAGAGTGGGAGGTGCCACAACGGAAGGACAGGCACCAACCTGCGGGGAGATCAGCCCGCAGGGATGAGCCTAGTTAGAGGTCCCAGACTCATCTCTTCCGGCTTCCCACCCCCTGGCCTTCCCCAAATGCATCTGTCAAAGACCTCGCACTTCTGGCTTCATGCCTCTTTGGTAGTAAACACTTATATCATGTTTAGGGCAATCTTTCTTCCTCTCAGCCTCAGGGGCCTTTGGCTTGTCCTTATTTTCATAGAGCCAAAATTAACTACTCTCATTTTCATGTTCTAAATATCATCAGGTTCTGCCTTCCTGAGAAGACGCTTTAGAAACCCTAACCCAGCCCTTATCTCTTTATTCTATGTGAAGATTTAACTAATAGCCAAGTTTCTAAAACATCTCTCTTTGTAAAAATTTTATCCTTTTCTCAATGAATTGTCACCAGCCTTCTATAGTTTCTCATCTTGGGTACTTTCTCATAAGACTCAGGTAAGCAGATGAGTAGTTTGCCACGTTAGATGCTCTTCAGCCTTACAGGTATGTTTAAAGATTCTCTGAAAACAAGACAGCAGCTTCAGTGGAAAATGGAGGGATGTCCTGTCAGTAACTTAACACATTGCAACACAGAGGCACACAAATGCTAAGGAACAGAGTGATGGCAGAGAAAAGAACGGCAGAAGCATGAGAGATCAAATGATTAGACAACACCAGTGCACCTCTGGAAACTGGAAACTCAACTGACTAGATTAAGTTCCATTTTAATTACATCCATTGACAACTCAATATTTCCCAATGGATGCCCCACATGATTAAGAGAGAAGTCTTAAGGCATTCATATTGGGCCCAGAGAGTGGGCTCTCTTGGACCAAGTAAGAACAGAGCATAATAAAAAGAATTTATCAAGAAGATTTTCATTAATCATAGGAAAAGTTTAAAGCTCAATGTAACCAAATACTATTGGTTTTCCAAACATAAATCATGGTACCAGCCACCCAAAAGCATTCATTATTCTCCTGCTGAGTCAACAAATGTAAAACAATTTTAAAGCTTTGTTTTCTAGAAGAAATGTTTTTCCAAAGCTAAATTAAAAGAACCAGCAGATATCTATTCCCTAGAAATGTGGGATACTTAAGTGCCAGTGGGATAACCTCATGAGGCTCAAATCCCCAAATCAAGTCCCCAAAGTTATGTGCACCCATAGAGCCTTACACTTTTTCTTGATGGCACTTACCACAATTTCCAGTCTTATATTTGAGTGGTTATTGACAAATATATGTTCCCCCTAATAAACAGTAAATTCCATGAAGGCAGGGATCATGTCTCATTTGCTCCCAATTTTAACTGACACATGAGGTCCTTAATAAACATTGTGCTAAATGTACCTCTTCCATCTAATCCATCACCAAATTATATCAGTTATTTCTTCAAAACACAATGCTCATCCTCCTTTGCATTTCTTGTTTTCATCATTTTTGCCTAAGAACTAAATAACTTTACATCCAAATTATTAAAAGTAATCTCCTGCCTTCCACAAGTCCTCAAACTCATCCTGCCAGCCACTGTCAACATAATGGTCATAAAATGCAACTTTTAACTTCCAATAACTTCTCATTACGTATATCTGTGGGTCATTACCATTTGGGGGGGGTGGGAAGCATGCTCAGGGGCCTAACTGACAATACAATGAAGACTCTGAAATTGCCTTTTCTAGAAAACACATATAAACAATACTCAAACTTCTGCCTATAATTCTAGAGGAATTATAAACTTGGAAAAGAACACTTAAAAATCATCAACATATAGAACTAAGCCTAAATTCTTGAATTCTCTGCTCCAACCAGTTTTGGTCTCTCTATAGCTCCCTGAGCAAAATTTTGTCAACTCCACTTCTGAGAGATTGTTCACACTACATTCCCCACACCCTCTGCTTCCCATCATCCATACACATCTCATCTGTCATAGAAATCCAGGCTTTACCTCCCCTGCCTTCCATAAGGTTTATGAGTATTCCAACTAACACTGGTTCAATGTTCCCAGGGTCCTGCCCTCAGCCCTCTGTCACCCTTAGCTGACATTTTCTCTTTGTGGGAATCTTACCCATGTGGACGGCCACACCCAACTGCTATCCCATATCCCTCTCCTGGACTTCAGAAGTCGATTACACACTTTGCAGCTCCTCTTGAATGACCCAAAGAAATCCCAAACTTAATGCGCACAAAACTAAACTCAAGATCTTTCCCAAAAAGCCTGCTTCTATCCCTGCATTTCCATTTTGGTCCAACGGCTCTAGGATCCAACCAAGGCATTCAAATGTACCATTCCCTCTGCCTGGCCCCCGAATAACTCCTATTTATTCTGCGGCTGCAGCTCAAACTTAACTCCCTCTAGGGAATTTTGTTGACCTTCAGGACCTAGGTTACACACCCTGGTCTCTGCATAGTGGAGTAGCCATCTTTTCATTCCCTCTGATACTGTGATTTATAGTAAGAAATATATATTTGGTCATTGTCCCACTTCTAGCACAGAGCTTCTAAAACCCTTAGAAATTCCTAAGTGATGAGAACAACAAAGTGTCTCTTGTATGTTAATGAGGTTTTGGACCCCACTTGAGGGTGAGGGCTGATTGCCAGGGAAACCATCTTTTTTTTTTTAATTTAATTTTATTTTTTTCCATAATATTTTATTGTCAAATTGTTTTCCATACAACACCCAGTGCTCTTCCCCTCAAGTGCCCTCCACCATCACCACCACCTCTTTTCCCCCCTCCCCCTTCCCC
>NC_043706.1:130925335-130934817 GCF_006229205.1 Suricata suricatta | reverse complement strand
GCCCACAAATGTACGGTCAATTAATTTTTGACAAAGCAGGAAAGAGTATCCGATGGAAAAAAGACTGCCTCTTTAGCAGGTGGTGCTGGGAAAACTGGACAGCAACATGTAGAAGAATGAAACTAGACCAGTCTCTTACACCATACACAAAAATAAGATCAAAATGGCTGAAGGACCTGAATGTGAGACAGGAAACCATTCAAAACCCTCGAGGAGAAAGTAGGGAAAAACCTCCTAGACCTCCCCCGCAGCAATCTCCTACTTGACACATCCTCAAAGGCAGGGAAACCATCTTAAGTAGCAGGTTGGAACTTTAAGTCCGCTATGCCCACATCTGCCACCTACAGGGAAAGGAGAGGGGCTGGAGGTTGAATCAATCACCATTGGTCGATGATGTAATCAATTGTGCCTATGTAATGAAGCCTCCATAAAAACTCAAAAGGATCCAGTTCAGAGAGCTTCCAGGTTGGTGGCCACAGGGAGTTGCTGGGGAAAGGGGGCTCCTGGAGAAGACACAGAAGCTTCTCGCCCCTTCCCCAGGCCTTACCCTAAGCATCTCTTCCACCTGACTACTACTGACTTATCTCCTTTTATAATAAACTGGTAATCTAGTCAGTAAAATGTTTCTCTGAGTTCTGTGAGCCACTCTCCATATTAGTCAAATCCAACAAGGGGTTCATTGGAACCTCGGATTTATAGCTTAGCTAGAAGCACAGGTAACAAGCTGGGCTTGTGACTGGCATCTGAAGTAGGGGCCGTCTTACAGGACTAAGGTAGGTCTGATGCTCTCCAGATAGGTAGTGTCAGAGTTGAGTTAATTGCTTGGTGGTATGTCAAACACACACACACACACACACACACACACACACACACACACACAAAGTCACACTCCCCTGTTTTTTTTAATGTTTTATTTATTTTTTGAGAGAGAGAAAGAGAGAGACAATATGAGCAGGGGAGGAACAGAGAGGGAGAGACAGAATCCAAAGACAGGTTCTAGGCTCTGAGCTAGCTAAAAGCACAGAGCCCAATGTGGGGCTCGAACTCACAAACTGTGAGATCATGACCTGAGCTGAAGTCAGACGCTGAACCAACTAAGCCACCCAGGCACCCCACACTCCCCTGTTTAAAACCCTTAGCAGCTTCCCACCACATCAAGAATAAAATTCAAAACACGCAGCACCATCAATGTCCTGCCTATCACTCCAACTAGGACTCCTCACACTTCTTCCCTGAACCCCAAGTTCCAAGAGCTGTCATGGCTGCCCCCCAAAAATGTCAAGCACCTCTATGCCTCTGAGTCCTCCATTACTTGATCCCAATTCCACACAGTTCCTCACCTTATCAAGTGCCTTTTCTGACCTTGCTAAAATAAAACTTGTTACTTTCCACCCTCTTATACTCATTTGTTTATTCCTTATAGCACTTATTACTACCTGACTTCCAAACCAAATTTTAATGTATTGTGTGTCCCCCACACTGAAATGTAAGCTTCATTCCCCACCACCTTGAAGAGAGCCTAGTATAGAAGCAATGGTTGAAAAAAACAAGTGCATAAGTAAATGTTGATGCTATGAACCAGCATCTTCTGTGTTCTGTTTAATCATCAATCTTACCCCACACACCATAACCTAAACCATGGCAAGAACTATGGCTACCTTACCTACCATGTCACCCAGCATATGCTCAGCAGTAGTAAAATGCACACACAGTAAAGTGGTTAATCAGTACTTGCCATCTGAATGAATGTACAGACACAGCGAAAGCATTCCTAACTCCACACCGACACACTCCCATGTCGCAAACCTGTCCTCCACACCACAGCAAGAGGATGGCTCTATCCTGCAAAATGGACCCCTATTTGAAATCCTTCATGACTCCTCAACATCTGTGATAAGGTCTTTTTCTTTTTTGGATGGTGGACCCCAAGAAAACACCCTACTTACAGAAATACAGATTTTGCTTATAAACTTAGGGTATTCATTGGCCTCTGACGTCCACAAATGGTCTCCCCAAAAGACATCAGACTAAGACCTCCCAGCCTACAGGAGAAATGCAGACCCTGCATCACAGCCATTTTGACCTGGCCACTGGCCACTGTCCCATCTCTCCCCCTACTCCCTCTGTGATAGTTAATTTTATGTGCTGCCTTTCTCTGACCACACTAGTATTATCTCTGGACCTTTGCTTCCTATCTTGGTCAAAAGGCAAATCTCCTGAGTGAAAATGCCCACTCAGGTAGCAGCCACTAAATTTCTCAGTAGAATCAACATGTGCTCCTAGAATATCACATATATAACTATTCTGGAATGGCCATCTTTATCATACATGTTCACTGTGAATCTCCAGGAAAGAGATCCTATTACAATCACCTTCACTTCCCAGGTTCCAGCAAAGTACTGGCAAATAGGATTCTTTTGATAGTCAATTAGGGAATGGATAAAATTATATGTCCCATACTGTGTGTCTTGCCTTCTCAACTAGGCTGTATGGTTTTTAAGAGTATGAAAACTATATATATATATATACATATATATATATACACATATATATACACATATATATATGTATATATATATATATATTTAAATATTTACTTATTTTGAGAGAGAGACAGAAGGAGGGTAGGGGAGGAGCACAGGGAGGGAGACACAGAATCCAAAGCAGGCACCAGGCTCTGAGCTGTCAGCACAGAGTCCAATGCAGAGTTTGAACTCACAAACCATGAGATCATGACCTGAGCTGAAGTTAGACGCTTAACCTACTAAGCCACCCAGGCGCCCCCTAAAAACTGTATTTTTTTATCATCACCAAAATATCTGGTATGGTATTTTGCACAAAGAACATATCTAATAAATACTTAATAAATTAACTAATAAAGAATTAACAACTTTGCAAGAGGCATAGGTGAATCTGTTATAATAACAGAATGCTGTATCAAGATGAGAAGCCAATTTTTGATGCCTGTGTGTGTTCCAATACACATACCAATCTGATGGTGGGTTCTCATATACTTCTCTCTGCCTTAAATATAAACGTGAATGTGAGTGGGCATAAGTTACGAGTGGTTTGTGCCTAATATCAGAACCTACCTGTAGGTATTTCCATTATCTATGAAGATTTGGATTTTAATACAATCTCTACTTATTTGCCATGGCAGTAAATAAACATTCTTTTAAAAAATCAACAAGTTGATCTAAAATGGTAGAGTCTGGAAAGGAAAAATCCTAAATCTTATTTTTAGAAAAGCTCAAGTTAACGGAGTCCTGGGAGAGGTTTGGGTAACTCATCAAGCCATGTCATAGGTATTTTCTGGGCAAGTGTTTTAAGCAATTTTTAAGTATTTCAAAGGAGCTAAAAATTATTTTCTGGATGACAAGAATAGGTCCTTTCAACTTTTGGAAATCAAGAACTCTAGTCCCTTTACACTACTCATCTGAAAATCTCTTGCCTCATGTTATTCATTTAGTGGGTGTAATTTTTGTTTGTATTTGTTGTGTCTTCTAGTTAATAATCAGAGGCAGCTAATATTCTTCCCTATAAGCTAAAAAAGGAACACTGCTTCCAAAACATGACTGGTGAACACACAGTTCAACGCAGCTCCAGGAAATGAGCAAGGGAGAGAGTTATAACTGTCTCAGCTTCTGCCCCAAGTTCAAACCACACCCTGAATTTCTGGACACAACCCTTGGCCCAATGAGATCAGAGCAGCTAGGGGGAAAAGCAAGCAACGTTTCACACTACAGTGTGCCAGGCACTATTTTAAGTGCCTTATGTATAATGAATTCCCTTAGCCCTCAAACTACCCCAACCAGTGCTATTATAACTGTATTTGTTTTAGGAATGAGATGACCAAGGTCCAGAGAGGTCAGGCAACCCAACAAAGTCATACAGTCAGGCAACAGTGGAGTCCAAGAATCAGGCAGTCTGATCCCAGAGCCTGGACTCCCACCAGAGAATGGAGTCCATGGGAACTCCACCCCAAGGCCGCAAGAGGCAAAGGCAGAGTGTGTCAAGTGCTCTGGGAACAAAATCGTTACCTCAGATATCATCCTTAATCTCAAAAATAATAGTCCCATTTGAAATTGCCCATGATTATTTATTACAAGGCCAATAATCCTTTTTTAAGGGAAAATGCTAATTCAATTTCTAGCAAAAGATTGAGAACTCCAGAGTTAATGGAGCTGACAGTCATACAAGAGAATAGTGTGGTGAAAGTTTGGATATTTCCTTAAAATATGATTACAGAAAATACTTATTTTAACTCATAAACAAATGAAAACCAATGTATTGTTAATGTTCACATATAAGACTTCTGAAATTCTTTACACAGAAGAACATTAACATTTCACCATTCAAAATGTAAGGCTCTCTCTAAAATGTCAAGAGGTTTTCCCACTCACTTAAGAAAAATATCTTCACCCCCAAACACAAGTAAGTGTTGATTTTCCACACTAATGGGAAACAAGAATAGCCTGGCACAAAGTTCCCTAAAATCTCCATTTAGTCAGTATCTTTTTATCTGTTCTCAGTTACTAATGTGTAACCAAATGACCTGATTTGAGTTCCCTCACCTCTCCTTTTTCTATTCACACCAACCTGTTGTAAGTGCTAATGAATGGTGAGGACACGAAGCCCAAAGTGAGATGCAAGAAACAAGGATGACACAAAAGAGGTGAGTCAAGAGAGGGCTGTGGTTTGACACCACACCTTCTTGAAACAAGTCTGATTTCCAGCCTAATTTCCACAGAAAATGTGACATTTATTAGGATAACAATTACCTACACACGCACAGATATACTAAGAAATTCATTCATTTGAGGGTTTTGCAAAAGCATCTACTTACTGCCAACCAGGGAGTGTGCTAGGACAAAGGAAGAGGGGAGGAGGAGGAGCGCTGAGAGAGGGGAACAGAAGGGGGAGAAGGACAGCCTCTGCCCTTGGAAAGCAGACAAAGCAAGGAGACAGACTTGGAAAAAGGCCCTAACAGCCCAGAACTCCAAATACCAAAAGCAATCCTGTCCAACACTGGCCTGTGGTCACCTTTGGTGTGTGATCCATAAATCATTCCATTTAGGATCCTATCCAAGAGATAGGAACAATATGTCATCACATAAAACGTCCACACAAACAGGCCCAGAGATACAAATGGAAATTTTTACTTACAAAAAATTATTTGGGGAATCATTAAAGATCATGTCATTAAAGATCACATTGAGACAAATATAATACGCTTCAGGAGAATAAGAGACTGTTAAAAAGAAAACCACAGGCCCAAAATGGCATCACTTAGATTAAAGCCTCAGGTCCGTAAACCAGAGCTTAAATATCGGACCTAACTGCAGCTTCAACCTGCCCCAATCTAAGTCTTAACCTATCAAGGAATTTTGTGATAAATATCAATTAGGGACTCTGTCACTTCTCAATTCCCCAAAGGAGGATGACGTCATCTGCATAAGAGGACTCCCTGCCCTTCCCCCGAAGAGGAGATCTTACCTGAAAACCATCCTCCCTTTTCTTTTGCTTATAACTCTTGCCCCACCCTCCTTCCTAAAAAACCCTCCATTTTGTACATCTGGGAAGCATCCCTCTCTATACTAGAAGAGATACTGCCTGATGCATTAATTATTTAATAAAGCCAACTTAATCTTCAAATTTGCTCAGTTGTGTTTTGTTTTTTAACAAGAGTCAGAGTACCGTGGCAGAAAAGTTCTAGACTGAGTCAGAATTCCTGGGTTCTAGACTAAAGGCTGCCAATAACAGCTTCATGGCTTAAGCAGCTCACCCAATTTCTCTGGTGTCAGCTGCTTCTCTGCAAAATAAGAAATCCCAACTATTTTCCTAAATTCCCTTCCAGCTTCATGATTATAATACCATGATTCTACCCCACGCCTCTGAACCAACATTCCATCTGTAGCCAGCCAGAATTTCTTCAATGGATCCCATGCATGCAAAGCCCATTTATCAAAACTCTTTCCCAAGAGTAATAAAATGTGTACAGAAGAGTTGGGGGGTAGCACCTCATTTCTGTCTGCTCAGCACTCCTTCTTGTGATGGGTCAAAGATAACATACACCATCCTAACACAGAGAGCTGCCGTGATGGCCATTGTGTTTCTCACTGCTACCAGGACTTAACCCACAAAAAAGTCGCTTCTCTCATAGGGAGGCATGGCAAATAGGAGGGGGGAAAACTAGAAGGAAGGAAAAGGAGAAATGCAGAGACACAGAAAAGAGGGAAAATACTTCTATATATTTAACATTTTCTTCACTAAACTCCCACAATGATTAAAGTGGGAACCTGAATAGAAGAAAACATAGCTGAGATATCAAAGTAAGCATAATCCATCCGGGGTGGCCCTGACCAGGCTAGCAGGCATCGCTGGAAAGAGTTCCAAAGCAAATGAACGAATCTGGAAGAAAAGACAATTCAGGTATGGTTTAAAATGACCAGAGGGTCTTTTGCACAGAATGACTTCATCAAATTCTTAAGCATAATCAGTGACCAGAGTTGCAATGCTTCTGAGTAGGTACTAAGGGCTCTCTTCGATGTGGAAGTGAAAACTCAATCTTCAGGCTTACTCTTCTTTGATTTTGCCATCCACCCCACAATAAGCAAGCTCAAAGAGCAGCCAGTTAGTTCTTTTGCTGATTTCTAAGAAGACACATTCAGATCACTCATGATGTAGTAATGACCACAGCTGCTGGTAGTGTCATCTAGAGACGCCAGGTACCTGTGGGAAGCATACAGAGCCACACACCATATAGATCTCATGGCAAAAGAAGACTGGGGTGTCTTCTTCTGTGTGTGAGATGCCCTTTCAGGGGCCGTAAGTTTCAGGGAGGTTTGAAGTTCCGATATGCGACTATTACCTCTTTGACTAAAAGTAACATATGCAAGCTGCTCTCTGGAAGTCACATGCGTTCTTGCCGTAAGCATCTTTGCCACAGTATTTTCACCACATAACTCATCCCCCATAAGAACATAATGAAACATGAAAAATAAGTAACAAGTTAAAAGGCTTTATTGCAAATACAAAATATTTGAGTACACTCAAAACATATAGTGCAGACTTATGCCAACACTGTGCAAATAACTGATGTTATTTCGTGGACTGTACCTAAGCACTTGTCTTTAAAGTCTTTTGAAGACTTTTTTTTTTTTTTGCTTGTTGATTTATCTCCTCATTGCACTATTGCTAAAATTCCCTCCTTCATTAAGAGAGGCGTTAGTTTCCCAAAACAAAAATGCGTATTTGTATTACATTGTGAAAGCCTTCTACACTGCCATTCATTTTTGGCGTATGTCACTCATTCAGTGACAAGATAGTCCCAAATTCTATAGGAAATGTGTGTTCAAAATTCTGCGCCAATGTGTAGACCATAATGAGGTCTGAAATTTATGTTATAAAAAATGGGAGCACTGTGTCAATAGACACAGGAAACCAGACTCTCAAACAAACCAAACTCTCAACCCATTTTTTTTTTTATCTTTGATGGCAAAACTGCTTTGCAGCCAGTTATGCACTGAAAATGTTTGCAGCAAAAATGCTTGCAGCCAAGATGCTTAGGTGAGCTTTGCCCACCTTCCAGCAACCCAATTATGTACCAATTACTTCCCCACCTGCCAAACTTTTGCTCCTGTCACACCTTTGCTCATATTGTTTCCTACCAAGAACACCCTTACCCAGCCTGGTGAGCTGAGAGAAATCCTCATAGCATTCAGATTCAGCCTCTCACTCTGCTACTTCTGTACATCATGCCCAGATCTGCTCAACTCCACCCTCCTTCACACTGCACTGCAATAAATGTTTAGCAGGTTGTATGCCTGCTAGACTATGAAATCCCTGTGAGCAACATCTAATATATAAGAGCCAGCCAACAAATATTTTGAATATATTTAAGTGAAATTCAATTCAGTGAATATACAGGACTGGTTTCATGATAGCCATAAAATAACTAGAAATACCTTAAAAGGTAAGGAAATCAGGCCTGATATGAGTTCAATTGCCTGCCCAAACTTCCCACTGGCAAGAATAGATAATAGAGCAAAAGAAATATCAAGTTTGGATAAGTCGCTTCCAGTTTGCCAGAATTTTCTAAACCTCTATCCAAGGGACCTTAAAATAAGTTCCTCAGCATGTAAGTAACTGTGCCACTTTTCCTCATTTGAAAATAGGAATAACAGTGTTTTCTGTAGCTGAAGAATTGATGGCATTGGATAATGTTTATGAAAGAAACAAAAACTAAATATCCTGAAGCCAGATACTGGTGTTAATCTTTAAACCTATTTTAAAATATGTATATAGGAGTCTTCCAATAAATGTACAACCGTGAAGGGTATTTTAAGTAGTATGCAATCCTTGACTCCTTTCACATGCAACATGAAAACTATCAGAAAATCTTATCTGCTCCACCTTCACAATACCTAGCAATCATGAGGCACCTGGGTGGCTCAGTTGGTTAAGCGTCTGGCTTCGGCTCAGGTCAGGATCTCACGATTCATGGGTTTGAGCCCCTCATCAGGCTCTGTGCTGACAGCTAGCTCAAAGCCTGGAGCCTGCTTCCGATTCTGTATCTCTCTCTCTCTTGCTCTCTCTCTCACTCTCAGACCCTCCCCTGCTTGCGCTGTCTCTCTCTGTCTCTCAAAAATAAATTTAAAAAAAAATTTTAAATACCTAGTAATCCAAATTCTTGACGTTTCAAGAAAGTGTTAATTTTTAAAAATTAATTAGTGCAGTTGCATTTTTAAATAGTCATTATCTTTTAGAAATGTATACTGAAATATTTACAAAACAAATTATAACTGTCAAAGCTGGGTATTGAGTACATAAAGGGCCATTATGTTATCCCATTCCTGTAAGTGTTTGAAAACTTGCACAATAAAAGTGAGATCAGTTATTCCTCTTTCCAAACACTCTTGGCGCTCCAGCTCATTGAGTAAAAGCCAGAGTCCGGACAATGGCCCACACTCTACTCACTCTGACCCCCACCCTCCTTCCGTGCTCACCTTCAACTTCTTACTCTACTCCAGTCACCCTGGCCTCTCACACCAGGCATGCTCCTGCCCCAAGGCCTTTTCACTGCTGTGATCTCAGCCTGAAATGCTTTTCGCCAGGATATCCTTTTGGTACCATTCCTTTCCTATTTCAAATCTTTGCTTAAATGTCATCTCCACAATGGAACCTTTACTGGTTTGTCTGATGGTTTACCGGTCTATTCTCTGTGCCCAGAACAGTGCCTGACATACAGTAGTAGCTGGTCAATGACTATTTGTTGAATGAACAAATGAACAAATGAATGAATGAGCAAGATGGGTTAGCCATCCAGCTAACGTAGGTGGAGATATCATAACATCATCACAGTGAGGTTAGAGCCTGTCGGCAGCTGCATTGATCATTTTATTTTTTTTAATCTTTATTATATTCTTTTTTTTCTGTTTATTTATTTTTTTAACATATGCAATTATTTTCCATCATTTACA
>NC_043706.1:130908198-130925235 GCF_006229205.1 Suricata suricatta | reverse complement strand
AAAAGTAAAGAAAATAATAAGGGAAAAACCCAAGACACACTTCTTAGGGGGAAAAAAAAAAACAGCATGTAATTTCTGTCCTTGACGGAATGTATTAAATAAGCAAACACCACCAACAAGCAAAACAAGTACTACAATGTAAAAACATTTAAAAAAGAAAAAAGACAACCCTCTCACATGGATAAATGAAGAATTGCACACAAAGAACTCCACATCTTTTCAAGCTTCAATAGTAAATATTTTGCTACTATGCATTGATCATTTTAAACCAGATGCCAAACGCTGACTTCAATGGTCCAAAGTGGTGCCCAGGAAGTGAGGAAAGTACATACAGTGACATTTTCTAGAGCCTGAGACTGAAGTAGTCAGAATACCCACCAGATCCCTGAGGCGACCTTGAACTCCACCAAGAGCTGGCCACCACCATCAACTACCTGATGAACCTGATGTGCACCTGGGCCTGCCGCCATCCCACACCTTCCAGAACATCATGACATTCTTGAAGACCAACCTCAGGCATTACAGACAGGTTGGCAAAGTCCTGCCCTGTTGTCTCACCCCCCATGGCCCGTGGAGGCCACCATGTGAAGTCTGAACCACTGACCCACCCAGCCACCGTCCCTCTCCCCACCACCACATGCAGCTGAGAAGAAGGACACGGCTGGAGTTCTGGAGTCACAACAACCCTCTAGAATGGAGATGCTCGAAAAATTTGCCCAGGATTTAACAAAATTTCTTTTTAAAAGGCATGGTTCATTTACATAATCAAAAAAACGTTGTGAATGGGAGTTATATTATTTGAGGAAGTTTTCAACTGATTTTTTTAAACAATCTGATCTTGGAAATGGAATTACTAAATGCTGTGAAATGAGGGGCGGGGGGAACAGCTGCTCTGTTACTCCTTGGAAACACCAGGACCCAGGCTTCCCAGCACAGACCAGCATGTTACAGCCTCCGCATCTGTGGTTTCCTCTCGTTTCTGGACAGCAGACTCTAGTGTTTCCTCCAGTTAACAGACAGTATCTTCTGGTGGTTTGTCTAGACAGCAGAGTCAGAAGCAACCTGAAATCTCTGGGGATAAGAATTCAGCTCTCCAGTCTCTACCCCACTTACCCCACCTTTGTACAAGACTTGGCCTTGATCAGAGGAGAATCAACATTACATATCTTTATTGTCCTTATAAGTAGCATTTATAACTTTTTATATGTACCCCTGAAGAACTCTTCCTGATTCTTCTGCTATAGTTCTGCAAGGTATAAGTCTGCTATGAAGCCAAAAACAAACAACCCAACAAACCAACCTTTGATTCACTACCTTCCCATCCGCAGTACTCTGCCCAAGCCTGGCTCACATCTAGTTTCAGCAAAATCAATCAGGCCTCAGCTGCCACCAGCTAAAGGCACTAATTTCCTAAGCAGCTGAGAACTCTGGAGACTACTCTTCTGGCCTTGCTCAACTCTTACCTCCCAGCGATATCTTGGGGTATGACTCTGGGAGTCCTTCAAAGTCCTTGGGTTGGGAGGGAGTAAAAGGAAGTATTTCCAAGGATTTGGAAATTCTCACCCACATTCCATTCCCTGTGGTCTCAGTCAAAAGTCTTTAGGGACTTTCCCCTACACACATATGGCTACCTGAAGTATACTCAGAAGACTGTTGGAGAATTTCTTATACAACTCCTCTTTCACCCTATAGCCTTGATTCTTTGACAATCTCCTTGAATCCATGCATTGGAGATCCCCATGCCATATATCATCTCTATAAACCCCCATCCAGTCTTCCAAGCCACCATGGCCAAGCTCAACTTCTCTGCTATCAAGTCTGCCACCCCCACATGCTGCAAACCAAGAGGTAGAGGAAGGAAAACGCAGATCTATTTAATATGTTATCTAGATAGGAGTGGTGCTTTCTTCTAAATCTTTCACATTCTAGAAGAGAGCATTTCATAAAATTTGCTTTCTAAACTACTTTCTGAAAGCTAATAATGATGCAAAAATATAAGAGAATTCTCCCAAGACAACCAAGAAAAGTGTTGTTTCTATAGCACTCACTATATTACTCAACAAAAGCTACAGTAGTACTTCTGGTCACAAGGTCTGTTTTAACAAGATCCTACTTCTTGATTTTCTCTTCATGCAGAATTGTAATCTTGTAATATTAACGTTGTAATTTTTGCCCTTGTGTTTCATCTCTTTTTTCAGGTGATACAGTGAACACCTATGTCATTCTGTGTTTACCTAGACCCTATGTCCTTAATTACAATTAATGACAATGACAAAAACAAGTGTGCAAATTCGGCATCAGCCTGCCTCCTTTCCTGCTAGGGAAAAGACGGGCAGGTATCCGTGTACTGGCTAGAAGGGGGAGCCATAAAAAATAACCTTCGGGCTTCAAAACTGAAACACAGTAAACAGTGAGGCAACACCACTATGCCTGCCAGATTTAACCAATAAAAAGGCAAGATGCCCAGGTCAATTGAATTTCAGATAAACAACAAAGAACTTTTTTAGTGTAATATCACGAAGGACACAGTTATGCCTATAATTTTTTGTTATTTATCTGAGGCTAAAAATTGCCGCACATCCCATATTTTGTTTGGCAATCTCAAATACGATGCTTTTCAGAGAAGACAACAGCGATCCACAATTTCCGGCAGAAATTACAGAGTTGAGTTCAGGACAGCAGGGAAGGCTAATCGTAACAGGCTTAACTATGTTTTTCTCATCAAGAGACAAAAGCCAATTTTAGACAAAATTAGGCAAGCTGAAGGTGCATTAAGTCTTGGGCCAATGGGATGTCGCATTAAATTAATGTTCACCCATTTACTAAAATTGCCTAGGAAGTTAAAAGACTAATGCACCTTCTGATTCACACAGTTTAGGTCGTTCACAGGTAAGCACTATCTAGAAAAGTCCCATGAGGCCTGTGGCTTTAATAGATCTTTCTGACTTTCTGTCTTCCTGCAGCCTTTCTCCCTTGTGTAGATCCAATTAGGAAGTTTTAGCTTAGACTCTGAGAAGATTAAAACGATCATCTTCCGAGGAGAAATATTGACTTCGAAAAAGTCGCCACTGACCTAATCATCATTTCTGCGTGTCACATCACCTGTCCAGAAGGAGCCACCAGAACACAGAGCAGGGCCAACACCTCTCAAAATATCACTGTGGTAGCTTGGTTTTCAACTTCTTAGTGGAAATCACTTTGCTGAGAGCATATTGGTGGCACTTTCAGAACCGGAAGTAAAACTGTTTTGGTCTACAACTTTTTGCAAAACAGAAAAGAAATAAGAAGGGCAACCTGAAAAAGCCTATATAGTAACTCCTATCACGTCAAATTCCTTTTCTTTCATACATACAAATCGCACAAAATGCTAGTAAAAACATTTAATTTCTACATGATTCTTTTCACAGTGTTGTGAATTACAAGATTAATATCTCCTCCTCATATATTCTACCTGCAAGTCTAAACCATTAAAGAGATGTTAAAATTCATTAGCAGTTCAATAACATTAAAAGCATTGAAAGTGAAAAAATCTATAGTTTTGTTTCATTATAAATACTGTCTTGATAAATATAAATTTCTATAGAATAAATGGTGTCAAATGATCCTGGTTTAGTACAGTTATAACCCATTGGCCACACGTGCCCTTCTTTACCACATTTATCAGGACCATGAATTATACTTAGGACATGTGGTTCATTAGTTGCCAATCTTATTAAACTTACATTTCATTTCCTGGAACAATGTGAAACTACAAAGGGAAACATTTAATAGTAAATAGCATATAACCAACGTTGGGTTTGCTAATTAGCTGCAAAGAAGACACATGTTTTTCAATACAGGACCATGTTTTAAAAAAAATTATATTGTAACCTGGCTTCTGGGTCAAGCACAGATTGAGCTATTTCTTTTTTAATTTTGTCAATACTAAGGTGAAATATCTATTATGAAATAATGCAAGTTCCATTTTCACATTCGTAATTGTGAAATAAAAATAGCACCCAACTGCCTTAGAAATCTGAAAAGAGTCAATCTAAGTCTCTAGAGAACTCTAGTCATTGCCATTAAGCCCTGAAAGCAGGAAAGAACATCTTCAATCACAAAGTAAATAAGATACAGTTATTAGAACTGAGAGGACATGATCTACATGTAAGTACAGGAAATAAGTATCTACTAACGTCTTAAGACTGATAGGCCAAACAAGGGGCACCCAGTGGATCAGTCAGTTAAGCGTCCTACTCTTGATCTCAGCTCAAGTCAAGATCTCAAGGTCCTGAGTTCAAGCCCTATGCAGGGCTCCACACTGGATGTGAAGCTGACTTAAAAAAAAAACCAAACGGAAGTGGCAAACCAAGGTTATAAATTCTCACTTGGGCCATGTACCAGTTAAACAGATGGCCTGTCCAGACAGGCAGGGCTGGTACACTCACTTCTGCCGTCATTACAGTTCTGCAGTGATCAGTGTCAGGCCTTCCTTCATTCCACTCTGCTTAAGCTACCACGCTCCACGCTAGCACCACAACAATGTCCTCAGTGAACGAAGGCTGGCCACACCTCCACGCATTAAGTATGAAGTCACTGGCTGGAGGCAACATGAGTTCTCTGCCTGCACTGATATTGTAGGGGCGCCCCTTCAATCTCTAGATTGAATCACTTTGCTTGGAAAATAAAGAGGTAGGAAGACATCATACTTAAGGTCCCTCCTAGGTTTAACATACTGTAATTTCATGAATTTTTCTGTGTAATGAGAGGATTGAATCAAATGAACACTGTACTTGTGTCTAGATTTAAAATTTGTTGGTGGATTTCACATACAGAGAAAAGCATTAGATTGCTATCAGGAATTTTTGTAGGATTTTGTTCAATGGCTCCTTCTGATACTTGAAGGGAAAACCGTCCCTCTACTTAATGGCCCTCTACATAAAAATAGCCATTTCCCATAAAACGAAAAGAAGCAATTTGGGGACATAATCTAAGATTAAAGCATTGTCACAACTAACTATAAAAATAGTACAAGGCTCTCTCTCTGCCCCTCCCCTTCTCACACTCTGTCTCTGTCTCTCAAAAATAAACATTAAAAATTTTTTTAAAAATAATACAAGAAATTAACAAACCAACCGGCAAGTAAATCAGTCAGTGACAGAAGATATCCTATCAATTCTTCTGCATACTCTGGAGGGTATAACTTGAGCTCCAAAGTCCAGCTTTTAGACTTAGATTCCCTAATCTTCCATTGCTGAATTACTTCCGGCTGTGACTTGGGCAAGTCACCCTCCCTCTCTCAGTCTTAGTTCTGTTGTCCGTAAACTAAGAATAATAAGAGTACCAGCCTCTTGTGGTCGGTATAAGGATACCAACGAGATCTTCCGTTTAAGGCTTTCAGCAAGGTCCCTCCCTGGTGCACTACACTCAAAGGAAACCAGCCATGGCTATTATTCAAGTTATTTCTGATTCTTAACAATTTACCTTTATTTGCTTAGTTCAACAATTTGGCTCTATACTGTTCTCTATTGAGCAGTTATTCTGTCAAAGGAACTGGGCTGGAAACGTAGAAAGGATCAGGCTACAAGACCCGTAATCTCTTTACAGCCTCACCAGCCCTTCTCTGCCTCGCTAAATCCTCTTTCCATCAAACCTTTTGGACCTCTGCCTTCATAGAAGAGGGTCTTCCATTGGGTGAGGGGTCCCTCCACAGTCTACTGGTCTCTTCTCTGTGACAATTCTTATTCCACTGGGTTTAATTGGTTACACATCCATCCCTCTCTTTCAGTCCATAAGCAACTTGACAACAGATTTGGTATCCAACGTCTACAGCTACCATAGAAGTCAGTACCCAACCAACATTTAATAAAGCTGGCCAGAAAAAAAAAAAAAAAAAAACTTGCCAAGTGAGTGAATATATCCATTAATAAATAAATTCCATTACATTACTCTAACTTATAAAATTAATAAAATCCATAGACAAATTTGGCTACTACTGTAACGAAAGGTATTCTATGGGGATTTGCATCATAAAAGTACCAAAAGAAAAGGTACTGTGTGTACCACGAACAAGTAAGAGAATGCTAGGTGGAAAACCCAGCTGGTAGGGGCCACACTTGAGCTGAACCTTGACTTCTGATGTAACAGAGATGGGACCAGATGAAAGAAAGGTACCCACTAGAAACGAGAATAACTGTGAAGAGTGGGAAAGTGCCATTTAAATGTGGTTTTGAACAGGAGCTTCGTGGATGAGATTAGTCAGAATCAAATTACAAGGGCTTTGAATGCCACACTATGGAGTATGCACCTGTTCTGTGACTAGTGAGACGCCACTGGAGGGTTTTGAGCAGAGGAAGGATCAAATCAAGTGTACACGTTGGGTAGGAAGCTCAGGTAGCAAATTGAAAAATCAATCAGAGTGCGAAAGCTCGAAAGCTGAAAAGCCAATAGGGATCTTAGTGTGGCAATAACAGAGAGCTGGCTGTGTATGGCAAACGAGAGAATGACACAAGAGACATCTGAGAAGAAACTCCTTGTCTGTGTGTTTTCAGATGTTACAATGACTGGTACTATGTCTCTGGGACCTCCAGCTGTCCGATATAGGAATGCTAGAACATGGGAACACTTCTCCAAATTACCTGAGAACTTCACTAGCCATTTCCCAAGGTCAAACAGAGGCTTCTTAGAAAAGCAACTTTGGTTTCATCGGTCACAGCTGCTGAGCACCAGAAAGAAAGAACAAAAAGCCCCACAACATTGGGGTGACAGTCCCCCGCCACGTGGGGCCTAGAACTTACACGGCAAGTCAAGGCATGTGGGCACTCGAGGAGACTGATGTTCACTGCTAACCCGAGGAGCTGCACTTAAACACGTGGTGAGGTTTCGAGGACTTGCTTTTGGCTGAAGTCTCTGGGCAGTCACATGAGGAAATGGGCAGCCATGAGATCTGAAGAGCATGGGAAAGCCTCACCAAACTGCACCCTGGGTACTCACGTCGAAGTGCAGTGCCTGGATACCACCCATTTCCCTTATCGATAAGTGAGTTTTGTAAAACGCAAAAAGGGCAGGAGGGCGGGCAGGGAGTGAAGGAAAGAAGCATTAAAAATTTCATACGTTATGGGGCACCAGGGTGGCTCAGTTGGTTAAGCATTCGACTTCCATTCAGGTCATGATCTTACCTTCTATGAGTTTGAGCCCCGCGTCAGGTTCTTTGCTGACAGCTCAGAGCCTGGAGCCTGCTTCAGATTCTGTGTCTCCCTCTCTCTCTGCCCCTCCCCTGCTCATGCTCTGTCTCTCTCTCTCTAAAAAGTAAATAATAAGACATTAAAAATTTTTTAATTAAAAAATTGCACATAATCTATTTGCCAAAAAAATGCTGCAAATACTTCATGACAGAAAAAGAGTACATGAAGGAAGCTTTAATTCAGTCCTCCACATCAAAGGCTCCAGGGAACACTCCAAACATGCACCTGGAAATTTAATGCAATCAATTAACTGAACTGCTATATAGGGGGTTAAAGTTGTATGCACAATGCTAGAGTCTGGTGTATAGCAACTATCAAAAGACTTAAAGGAAAGAGAACTGTTGCAGGGGTGGAACGGGTTGGGGGGACATGGGAGGTCTAAGGGTTTTGATTACTGTCAGTTATCTAAACCCTCAACAAAACCCTACGTCACGCAGGCTACCTGGCAAAGGTGTGTGCCTGTTTTCTAATGTCACCTTCGCCTCCTGCGGCAGAAGACTGCAGCCCCATAGTCTTCTTCAACTCACCCACTTTACATCTAGTCAGCATCCAATGCACCTGCCCACTTCGAATCTCACTTTGGAAAAGACGATGAGTAGAAATTAATGTTACGGTCATCCTTCTCCCTCAGCACCTCTTTTATCCTCTGTTTCAGACACCCATGTGGCTGGCTGAACTGGAGACTTGGAAACCAGGCAGATCTGGGTTTCAATGGTCCTCCATGGGGCCAGCGTGGCAAAATCACCTGCATGACTCTGAAATCGTCCTTGATTCCAACATGCAGCTACGGTTGGAAATCCACTTTCGCAGACCTGCTATAATGTGAGTGTCTGTCCCTCTCCCTCCTCCGTGACCCTGTTTTCCAAATCAGAGAGAAATGCCTTCCTTGCCCTCTATACAGCATAGCCTCTCCACACACTGCTACCGCATTTTCAACTCCTTCCGTCTCTGGGACTGGTCCAGTCCACAGTGCCTAATGCCCCTCACTTTTTTTTATTGATATACTTAGTTTTACTTATCTGGAGTTTATTACAATTGCTTCGTTTTGTTTTTCTAGAATACCCCTTGGCATATATTAAGCATTCCAAGAAATATTAGCTTCCTGCTTCCTTTAGGTTGAAGGAGTTTAACTTCTAATCACAATAGGGTATTAAAGTTGGACCCTGGAAGGCAAAATAAACAAATACAGGGAAGTCACAAACATTCCAGAGTCATAAAGAGCCCTCATAGTCACCTTCTTCAGTGTAAAGTTGCAAGTTCTTTTCTAAAGCAGTCATAAAAATAATGACTTGCTATGTGCCAGGCATCATTTCAAACCTTGACATCTTTGAACTTGTTTAATCCCCACAACAACCGGAAGAGATAGATCCTATTTTGACTGGCATTTTACAAATGAGTAAACTGAGGCACACTGAATCAAAGATCACAACAAGGCAGGAGTGAAGCCAGAAACAAAAGCTGCCGGCCTCCCAAACCTGTTCTGAAATCACTCTGTTGCATACTAGCAACTCTCATTGCTTGCGGTAGTTATGACTTTAAAGTTTCCACAAACAGTAAATTAGTGAATACTATGCCACTGCTCCAAGGGGAAATATGGGGTGACATTCTTGCAAGCCTCTAATCATAACATTTCCATCAACCAATTAACACAGAGCCTAATTTCATGTGTGTATCTGTTTAAAGAGATCATATTTAACATATACTGGTGATTCATTAACATTGAACTCTCATAGCCAACGGCACAATTATTCATGCCCAAAGTTTACCTAACACACTTATTTTCTATATCAGACACAGCACAGCCTTGTTGCACTTAGGAACATTAGACAGCACTTAAGCATCATGCCTGAGAGTCTTCTTATACCGAAAAGTCACCAACAAAAAGCACAAAAATTCAAAAAATAAAATAAAATAACAAAAAAAAACAAAAAACAAAAAACAATAAAACATGGCACTGCATGGACCTGCACAGGATACTTGTTTCCATTAGGAGAGTTCAAGAAGGGAGAGCGTCGCCTTGTTTGACCTCAGCTGGGAACATGCATGTCAGATGACTCAAATTTTTCCCCACTCTGAACACGTCTGCAAATGCCCAAGAAAGTGCCATGAGTACTGATTTGGGGGTTATAAATCAATTCTAGCAAGGAGGCAAATTCAAATATATGGAATCCCCAAATAATGAGAATCAACTGTACTTGGAATACCCCTCGGACTCCTTTCTACTTCTATCCTTGAGGGAGAGAGATTCTCAAACTCCCCACACTCCTCCAAACCCATCTAAGGATCCCCTCCTGATTGGCGGTTCTCCCAGTGAGAGGCCTGAACGAATCATGTAAGGGATGCTTGCTGCCTGCCACCAGTCATCCACTCAGCAAAAAGCTTCTCAGGACTCCCACGTGCCATGCACGTTGCTAAGAGCTGAGAGGAATGCATTGAATAAGATCTATCTCTGCTTGGACTCGTGCTCACGGATTCCTCCTATTAGAAATCAAAGAGATTTCCAAAGGTCCCACAGGTTTTTCAGAGAGCTAAGGGAAATAGCTTCTCAATGTAACTAAGTCCTCCTTTACACTCAGAATATACATCCTTTCTCTCTGAATTGCTTGAAATATTCTTGGAGAAGTAAATACAGTCATTTGTGAGGTCTTCCAAAAAAGGCAGATAACAACATTAACAGAAAGGACCCTTAAAATCAACTGTGGTTCTGACAATGTTGTATTGCAAACATTTCACAAAAGCAAAAAACAAATAAAAACAAAACAAAAAACACATCATTGAAAATACTTTACTGATATAAGTAAAATGAATCTTGGATGCACCTGACTATTCAAAAAAGAGCGTTTTTGTTGACAGAATGGGAGGTTCCACTCAGCTTTAAATGCCTTGTGTAAATTCACATGCATCTAGAACTCTGCGAGAGACAGTGGGCAAGGCTGTTCTTCAGTCATCTCCATACAAATCCACATGCAGAACACTATGGCCCTCAGACTCCCCCATCCGCACACCTACTGTGTGCGTGTGACACCGATATGTGAACCGTTAGGAATATAAAACTGTGTTTTATTTCATCTCTGCCACTGATGAGCTATACAACTGGGAACAACGTAACCAAAGAATGAATAAATGAGTAAACTGTCAAAGCAATTCTACCTAAGTGAAAATTTCTTTCTGATTTTGTTTGTTTTTTTTTTAATTTCTATCCTTAGAAACAAGAAAAACTATTTTTAAAGTTTTTACTGTAGTTAATGCCACTCTGGGTTATTCTGACACCACTGGCTTTCCCATGCTAGGTAGGAACTCTATTGAGCCCTGTTCCAACAACAGATGAAACAGGTCAATAAAGAAATCAACCAGAAAAGGTGAAAGAAAAATAATCTGGGAATATGCAGAGGGAGCAACTAAAACAGAGAAAGAAAGAAAGAAAGAAAGAAAGAAAGAAAGAAAGAAAGAAAGAAAGAAAGAAAGAAAGGAAGGAAGGAAGGAAGGAAGGAAGGAAGGAAGGAAGGAAGGAAGGGAGGAAGGAAGAGAGAGAAAGAAAAGAAAGAAAGAAAGAAAGAAAGAAAGAAAGAAAGAAAGAAAGAAAGAAAGAAAGAAAGAAAGAAAGAAAGAAAGAAAGAAAGAAAGAGAAAGAAAGAAAGAAAGAAAGAAAAGAGACAAAGAAATAAAGAGAAAGAAAGCAAGTTAGCTAGCTAACTTAATAGGGGAAAAGAAGCCAAAAAGAGTTTAAAGAACATTAGAAAACAAACCAAAGAAGAGAAAATATGAGAACGGATTACTAAAAAAACTAGCAGAGAACAGAGGAAGTATGCCAATGCAAAAAACACTATTTCTAACATCATTTGGTCGCAGGGAAATTAAAAGAAAATTGTTTTTTACTTCCAGGATCTTAGAAAAAAAAAATCCTAAGTCTTTCTATGAGAAAAGTGAGTCGAGTTGCCAAGAACACTGCCCAGGAAGTAGCGCCTGGCACACCGGCGTGGCCGGCTGGGGCCCTGCACACAACATGGTTTGGAAAGGAGGCCCCCAGCCGGAGGAGGATGCAGGCTGGGAAGGGCTGCACGGGGCCGGGGGCTTTCGAACCAGACAGCTCTGTGGCTCCTGAGCTTGGAGGTGAGAATCTGAACGTTAAACTGCAGAGGCCATTCCCCCTGCAACGGACAACGTTTGGGGAACTGTCTAAAAGAAGAGCCCCGGGGCACCTGAGTGTCAGTGAAGGGACTTCGGCTCAGGTCATGGTCTCCCAGTTTGTGAGTTCAAGCCCAGATCTGGCCTCTCTGTGCTGACAGCTCAGAGCCTGCAGCCTGTTTCAAATACTGTGTCTCCTCTCTCTGCCCCTCCCCTGCTCACGCTCTGTCTGTCTCTCTCAAAAATAAGTAAGCATTTAATAAATAATAAATAAATAACTAAGAGCCCCATCCGAGTCTAGGCAGGGCTTATTTGGAAATATCTAGTCCTGAACACTTCTTAATTAGCTTTGTTAGCTTTAAGCGAGCTTCTATATTTTCCCCAAAGCGTAAATGACAGAAAGTAGAAAATTATAAGACCAAGTAGCCTGTTATCTCATCAACAAGTACACAATTAAAATAGATGGTGCAGGAACAGACCAGGGACCCAATTTTATCCCTCTAAAAAGTACAGAGGAGAAACAAACAAAAAAATCCAAGCTTCTTTGGAGATTTCTTTTTAAATTTTCTGCATAGTCATACACACCCATTAGAATTGCCGTATTAATATAACTGAGAATTTCATGCTGAAATATTGACTACTTAACTTAAATTATAACCACCCAAAACAGGTGACGTACCGAACAAGAACTTGATTTCAGCGTGGGACCACTGTCTCCAGGCTATTAAACAGGCATCCAGAACTACTGCCTCCCCCAGCTGCCACCAGACCCTCGCTGCCACCATCACCGCCATCCTTGCCACCACCAGGACCATCCTCAACATGATCTCTCCATCACACCACCAGATCACTTACAAGTGGCAGTCACACCGTTTCTTATTTGACCCAGCTTCTTGAAATGATTACTTTATTAAACTACATCAAATTTCATCAGCTAGGACCAAAACAATTGTCTTTCTATCTTTCATATTTTTAATACGGTCTAAACATATACATAATTGAAAGTCTTGCTGATTAATGCAATGCTTCGCTCAAAATTCCTAGTAATATTCTCCAAGGTGCAGGACTCCGTAATGATGTTTCTTCCCTCATGAGATCAAGAATATCATAAAAGTGCTTCACCTCCAGCCGACTGAATTATCCGGATTACAGAGGACAGCAAGAGTGCTATGTTTTAGGAGTAGAGCAGGGAACAGCTCAAACATCTTTTTTTTTTAATAGCATTATCTGTCAATGGCAGAGTTTAAAATATAAAATAAAACTACTTGATGGCTTTGACAGGCTGCCTCCTTTCTATGAAATCTCTCACACTTTCACTTTGGTTGGTTTGTGTTCAAGTGTCTGCATTTTGGGGATTTACAAAGCATCTTTCTCTGGGGTGTGCGTCTTGGTGCTAAACAGTCATGGCCATTCTATGCTACCCTTGCTCAATAAGCAAACAGAGTCTTGGAATGAAGCTAAATGACTTATTTGTCCCTGTTCATGCAATGTATCCTGGAAAAGAAGGGAACATACTTAGCATGCGGTTCCTTGTGCTGGGTTCTTCTAACGTTACATTAAAAATAATACTGATGTCACAAGGAGGAGTCAGATGTATTAGTTTTGTGCTGAGTAGGTGTTTTAGAAAAAATATAATCATAATTTATATCTTTCCATGTGTTAAACTATTTGCACCTAAGGAGGGTTTTGACTTTTTAAAATGTATCTAGAAACAAATGTTATTTATAAAAAGCCAGGTTGCAAACAAATGTTGTGGATGGTGATAAAGATATTATTTAAATTTGACTTCCACAAAAAATGATTTCACATTATCATTAATTAATTTGCAGTGAAACTCCTGACTACTTAAATTTGTCCTTTCCTACTATCTTTGAGCTTGCAAAAGCACCAAAATGAATACTACGAGGTGAAAGAAATAATAAAATATTGAACTCTTGGGTAGCTTATGGACTGCTTTCATATATACCATCCCACCTGACAAAGTTACTAATATCTTATCATTAACAGAAAGTTTGCCATCTTGTATAGTTTTTCCTGATAATGTATGGTTCCTGCCGTTGTTTTCTTGACCCCTCGTCTTTTATATTCTTAAAACAATAAGAAACCAAAATGCTAAACCGGAATCTTCCCAAATGCTGAATGTCATATCCGAAATGTATTCACAAGAGCAATCCAAGGATCCAAATTAACTGAGTGCGAGAAAGTAGATTAGAATAAGTGGCAATTATCCTTCGGGGGCTTTCCACCAAACAGGTACAAGCCACATGGAGTAGGTGAAAATGAAACGGGGATTCAAGATGTGATTCCATTTTCAACCTAAAATGCATTCTCAAGGAAGTATGAGGCTCCTTCAACTATTCTGAGACCAACGCAAAATGTCAGGTAAACAGTTAACAACTTAAATGAATAAAATGAGAACAGATATAAAACGTCCTAAAACATCACCTAAATACAAGGAAAGAATTATTGGAAACTTGAAAATTAGCAATTCAAATCTCTCCCTAGAAATGAGCTTTATTCAAAGTTGAGAAATAGTTTTAAATGATCACTGGCGAACATACTATTCACTCAAAATATGCACACAGCCAGCATACAAATTACTGGGCAGTGACTCCGATGCAAAAGATCTGCGTGTTTGTTAAGTTTTAGGGAAGAAGTGGGCAATGCTGAGCCTTTAGGAATATTGGGTAGTAAAACCGAAATGAACACGGAGCACTACTTAATTTGACTTTTTAAAAACATGGTGGATATAATTACATTTCATCTTGAGTTTTATTCAAAGCTCCTAAGTTGTTTGAACACTGAAAAGGAACCAAGGATGAAGTGGCTCCCCGCTGCCTTCATGTTGAAATTTCAGGTAGGACACATCATGCAAAGTCACAGCTCCGCCTGTTTACAAATGCATTGCTCTCAACAATCTGGTGGGCCGGGTGACCACTTCTCTCACATTATTGTATGCCCAGGGTAGTTTTATCTATTACATTTCTTTATAGATAGATATGGCTGCATTTGTGGCCAACAAAACAAAGTAACCATAGTATCTTAATGCTAAAAGTGAACTTCACCGAAATTCTCTGAACATCCCAAAGGGACATTCGGGTAGACAATCCACGTGACAGCCGCATTTTACACAGGGAAAAGTTAAGAATCAAAAATAGTAAAGCTTAATCTAACTGACCTGAAGACACCAGCTAACTTCTAGGGGGAAAAGAAAATAAAAACGATTTAAATAGCTTTTTGGTTTGTGTGGCTAAAATGACCACCCACTCACCTGAATTTTTTGTTTCTACTGACCATAACACGTTAGGCCACTAACTTTCAAACTTCCACAGCAAGAGATACATTTTACATCGAAGTCGGTGCATCCAAGCAGATAGAATTAAAACAAATTTTCTGGAACAAAATCCACCCTTACTAAATATCATGCACTCTGATATCTTCTATTATATTTTTGTCTATTTTATTTCTTAAAAAAAAAAGTTCTAGACTCACTAAACTGATTTCATAATCTCCTGGGTTATGACAAGCAGTTTCAAAGCACTGCTTTCAACCCCCAAAACTTTAGAAACTACTGAAGACGAGAGACAGTTTCTCGAAGAGCCTGATCAATTCTTTGTACCCAGTTATTCAAACAGGAAAAATAAGAGGGCAAAAATAGTAAAGAACATCTGCCCATTTGAAACAACACTTGCATAACGTTCCTTCTTCCGCCCTGGTTCCCGAGAGGCAGATTTCAAACCACAGAGTAAGGATGTTATAAGAACTAAACTACAAAGAAAAAATCATTCTAAAACTGAGTTTCCACATGGAATCCCATGTGTATGAGTTTTTACTTCATTATTCAAGTCCCGTGGCATTGTTCTAAACATATTTGAATATGATCCAACACAAAAAGTTTAAGATGGGGCATATTACAGTGATCTTATTTGCCACTGGGATGATGAACATTTCTGAATAAAATGTGGTCCTTTCTTTATATGATCATGCTCACTTTGTAATTATTAGCAAGGCAGTAAATAATCCACCGAGGAGCGTTCTCATTAGTGCCCATTGAATTCAGTAGGATTAATTTGCAATAAAAGAACTGAAAATTAAATGGAGAGGAAAACGTTTTCTGGAGTCCATCATAAGGTTATGGAATTCACATCATACCGTTGCCTTCCTCCACATCAAGGAGTTTAAAAGGTTGTGAGAATAGGACTTAATCGTTATATTTTGTTCTAACACTTTAAAAAAAAAAAGGATAAATTCTTTCTCTTTCCATTTTAACCCTGAATTAAAACAAGTAAAACTAATTTGAAATATGCCAACTTTTTAAAGTTTTTTCATTCTTTGTCTTTTAAGTAATAATTCAGTCTGAACCTGTTGGGCTGTGGGATGCTCCAAAGTTTCTGAGGAGGCTGAAGGATATGGGGTATGTTCAGACACCCCAAGAGTGCGCCCTTCAGCAGCATCAGGACCAATCTGCACCTCCCTCCCGGTTCTTCTGCTAGGACTATCTCTGGAAATAGAACACTGAACAGAAAACAGTCTACACCTTGCAATGCAGACGGGTCCAGGTGAGGGCAGGGGGCAAGCCCAAACACCAGTCTGCAGTCAGTGCCTAACTCAGCACCCAGCCATGTGGGCGCCCTGAGGTCTTCCAAACCCACTCCAGAGGCTAGCCGCCCTTGGATGCCTAGGGCACAGGTGTTCATCAGAGCCACTCACCTAAGCCCGCCCCAGGTCCACCAGAAAGAGAACGGAGAAACTGTCAAAGGGTAAGGGGAGAAGGGATCCTAATCCTTGGGGAGAGGGGGAAATAAGGACACAAAACACTGGACACTCAGGTCACAAATGTGTTCCTGTATGTCCTGGACTGCTAACACCACTTCTAGAGACTGAAAGGCACAGAACCGACCTGACCCGCACCCCATTCCGGGGGCATTCTCTGCCTGGTAGGCCAGAGATGTAACTTAGTTGGCAGAAGAATTATTTCAAAATGCTCTCTGATGCGGCATGTTTTAAACTCACAAGACGCCTATAAATCTTCGACTGTCAGAAGTCCTATGCCAGCAATCTGCTTCAACATTGACCCAGCCAGATAACTCGGAAACTTGTTAAGACTCATTCAATTCTTGTATTGCTCTTCTGAGGAGCGCAATTCAAACCTAAAGCCCTGGAACTTAGCTGGGATGGAGAGGAAGGGGGGAAGTAGGTGTTGGGAATGGCTTGCTAAAAACACACAAACAAAAACCATCGTCATCATAATAGTAGCGTGCATATTTCTAATCCGAAATTCTAGATGAAAGGAAATTTTGCGAGCACATGAAAACAATAATTTCAAATAACACTAGTAATAAACTCCCAGCTCCGCTAACCCCAAATACCTCTAGCCTTAAAGACCAAAGCAGGACATTGACTAGGGACTCCAAGAGCTTTGTGGGTGTTTCGGAATTTTTTTTGTTTAGGGTGACCCTCTCCCCCGCCCCCCAAGAAATAACCGCCACTTTGTACGATTTTCCAAAATGAGTTAGGAAGCCCACGGGTTTTCGGAGCTGCCTCTTACGCAGATGGTAGGGGGTGGAGAATAGCGTTTTCTATAAGCTGCCAAGCGAGAGAACTTGGCTCTTGAACCCAGATCTACAACCACCACCACCATCCGCGCATCCCGCCCGCCCCGCAGCTCCCGCGGCCCCGGCGGTCCGGC
>NC_043706.1:130890408-130908098 GCF_006229205.1 Suricata suricatta | reverse complement strand
AAAGGCGAGGCCGGGCGGGCCGTAGACCGGCGCGGAGGCGGCGGGCGCGGCGTTGAAGTCGTACGCGGCGCCCTCGGGATAGTTGTACACGGCGGGCTTGCTGCCGTCCACGTACACCTCGCCCAGGGGCCGCTCCAGGGGGATCTTGAGTTGCGGGCGGCTCAGGGTCTCCAGCTCGTTGCCTTGGATTTGATGCAGCAGGGCCATTCCAGACGCTTTGGTGTGGAGGGTCATGGTCAGCGGCCGTGGGCAAGGCGCACACGGTCTCCCCGCGCGACGGAGGGCTCAGCAGCCGACCGGCCACCTGGAAGAAGAGCACAGCCCGTGGTTAGAGGCGGCGCGGCGCGAGTCCCACCACCAAGCGAGTCCTGGCCCTGCCCCGGGAGCCGGCCCGTCCCGCGGAGCCCGGCGGCCGGACGCGAGCAAGTGCAGCCCGGCGCGAGCGCGCTCGGCCAACTTCAAGGCTGCAGTCTCCAACTTTAAGTACCGGTCTCCCGCGCTCATATGCATTACAAAGGTGCTGGAAGCGGGCCAGGGGCCTTTGCCTTGCACTGACGTTGGTTTAAACATTACTCCGGGCAGCAACTCGTCTTGGAGCGATCCCAAAGAGCAGCTTCCCTGAACTTTACTTCACTTGTCGCTTCGGGATGGAAGCTAAATTTCACTGCAGGAGGACGGAGAGCCAAGGGGGAGGGGGGTGGAGAGGAGAGGCAGAGGGATCTCCTAAAGGTGGCCCACGGAAGATGAGGTTTAAAACAAACTGGCAAGGCTAATCCAAGGGCCGGCTTTCTGTACCGTGCTGCCTTATGTGCCCCAAGCCAGACTCCAATCTATCTCTGTTTGTCTCTCTTTCTGTTTGATTCAGTCTCCCAGTTGGCTGGAAATATGTAGTGTGTACACAGAATGACCCTGGGGAGGGCCACTCTGTAACTGAGATATGGCAGATAGAATGGGGTGTGCGGCTGTATGTGCAGCCGGCCACAGACAGCTATATTTAGCAGCTTCAGGGACTGAGAGGAGACATGGGGGTGGGGGGCAGAGATACAAAGGTGTACCTACAGCAAGAGCGGCACTTTGCCATCAAAAGCACAGTGCCCGACCTCAGTTTCCTCATCCGCAAAACTGTCCCAGAGTGGTCTAGCCAGGACCCGGTGAGATGCTCCCAGCTTGGTTTGGGTTTGTGTTGGACCTTGCTCCCATTATGAATTCTCATGTGAACGATGATTCACAAAAACCTTTGGTTGGGCACACATGGGTGTTCGTGTCTCCCACAGGTTATGCAACCAAAACTTCAGAAAGTTGAATATGAAATGTGACCTTTTCATACAAAATGTAACCTCAAGTCATTAACCAGCTCTTTGGCTACTATGTTACTCTGTTGGTCTAACCAACTAATTTTGACATGCAATACTACATTTCTGTTCTTTATTCCTGCAACTGGACCTGCTCCGTTCACGGCGGCTAGGATATGCAGAATCAAATATTCTGATGTAAAAGAAATAGAAAAACAATTTTCAGCTGAATTAAAATCTAAGCATACACACAGAAACAATATGTATCTGTACACACACACATGAAAGATAAGGTAAATATATTGTGACACACAGTCCTGGGTAGTTTATACTTTGTAATAAACTTCCTTTGCCCCAGCCTAATAGACTCTGATACACTATCTGATATGGCCATCAATGCTTTGCTTTAACTGCTATCCCAAATACCTGACAGACTACCTAACAATGTTCGTGGCACAGATGAATGCCAAGGTTACTGTTACTAAGGGTAGGGGTTTTTTTCTCTAATACTAATAAGTACACGTTTTACCTAATTCTTACTAGAACAGACAGACCATTTTTTGGACAATATGCAGATGTAGTTGGTGTTGTAGCCATAGGTTGTAGGCAAAGACAGGGTTAAAAACACATTAGGTGAATCACAGATATTTCTCTTTATGGCCAGCAACCATTACTTTCCAAAGCAATTTTTTTACAGATGATTTTGTTTCCATAGATCACACTTCCAATTTTCAAATGTCTTTCCTTAAACACATGCAAAAGCACTTCACAGGGCTCTTCAAAATCAGCACCCACCCAATTATACCTAAATGACACAAAGAATCCTACAAGTCCTGGAAGGAAAAGGAGATGCACACAGAAACCCACTGAAAGCAGCGAAGCCTCATCTCTCCTGCTAGGAGACAGACACTGGCCAGAAAGGTAAGTTGCTTTCTCAAAATGCTAAAGCTACAAAGAGAGAAATCAAAACAACCCTACCCTGCTAGATGAAGAGCGTCTTTCCAGAAATGTTCCATGGGCTTGTAGAAGTCAGGGGCTGACACCAGAGAATGAAGCGAGGAATGTGCTCGCATGTGCGTGTAGCTCCGTGCGTGAGCGAGGCAGAGCATGTGTGGATGTGTTTGTGTGTGGAAAGGCAGGATTCGGGAAGCAGCCAGTAGGCAGGGCACTTGCAGCCCCTCCCGGCAGGCAGGCGGGCACGCATCGGAGCTGCTGCACCCAGCTGGGTGGATGGCAGAGAGGAGGGAGAGCCTGCTGTCTGCTCCCCTAGCCAGAGGGGCCCCGCTGGAGTCGGCCTCATTGGGGAGAAAGCAAACCCCCCCTGGGCCCCATTTGCTCCTCACCCTTGGAGCCTGGAAAGCACCCTGCGCTTTCTGCTGCCACCCTAAGCAAGAGGGAAAACAGGCTTGCTGTAAATCATAGGCTTATGGCTAAAATAGAATGCCCGTCAAAAGTATATGGATATCAAGTTTATGTGACATGGGCGGTTTTTCCTGAAGAATGTAATTTAACATTAAAAGCCTTCTGGAATACACTCGGATCAGATGCCTTGCTGGCCCTGGCCCCCCACTCCACCCCGGCTTCTGAACAGACACACTATTGCCATGCTTCCAATTGCACCAGGAAACCAGACTTTGGAAGAAATGTTTTGGCATTCTAGGGATGTGTTTCCAGCTGAAATGTAATACTCCTCCACCTCGTTAACCAAACCCACAAACCTTTCCACGAATAGATCAGTTGACTGCTTTCTGTAAACATACAAATATATATATATTATTAAAAGCCTGGGTAGGAAGATAAGACAAAGGTGGGTGTCGCTACTTTCAACTGATTTTAGGCTTCCTGGGCATAGTGGTATTGATCATGGTTGCGGGGAGAGGGTCTCTCATTTCTCAACCCTGCCCTGGATGGATCGACCTGGTCCTCAACTTTTCTCTTGACCATGGTAATAACACACAATAATAAGGTGCTCCCTTTTTGCCCTCATGCAAGGTCCCAGGACACGTGACACTTAGTGGAGCCTTTGTTGCCAGACATTAGTCATGGCCTTGGGTATTAAATGACTCTAATCACAATGCCAGGAGTGGCCCGTCTCTGGCCCTGGGACCTTATGCAGTTACCAAGATACTACGAACAGCTCTTGAGAGCAGTCCTAAGAAGTAAAAAGTTATATAAAAAAAGACTCACAACCATGTTAATGTCGTCATATCGCAAATACACATTTCATGCTTTAACAGACCCAAAGTGTTGCAATATTGGGGCAGAGACACTCTCTGTCCACAATCAGTTATAAAGACAAATACCAAAAAGCCAGTTATCCCTTTGTAGGTGACCGCGATGAATCCTAACTCCTTCGGTCAACAGTGGCCACCCATGCCGTAGACCAAAAAAAACAAGAATGTGCAAGGAAGGAAGCAGAAGGGAAGGAAGGAGGGGAGGAAGGAGAGGAAAGAAAGAAAAGAGAGGAGAAAGGAAGGGGAATCTGCAGATAAGCATAGGCTTTGATTATTCTGAGACCAACAATCAGGGTTAGTCCTCTAAAAGCAGTTTTCTTGAATGCTTTTCTACAGCATTCTCTTTCCTCTCCCTGGTCCATCGCCCAGGCTTGGGGGCAGGGCTGGGGGAGGACCCACACCTTGCCAATTTTCTTTCAGCATTTCTGGCAAACAACCTCACGGTCCGGCTAGCTCCCAGCTCTCTCCTCTTCCCTTTCCACACCATCACGCTGGACACGCTCACCCGTGGCCATGACTTACAGGTACTTGCAGGGGAAGAGGGGTCACGTCTCTTTCTCTAGCTCCACCACCGAGTGTCCATCCAGACCCACTTTTCCAACTTCTCCTGGGCATTGCTGGCTGGCTCAAAATATGAGTCATCGTCCTCTCTCCCACAAACATGACATTCCCCTCCACTCTGGCCCATGAACAACATCACTGTCCCTCCTGTCGTTGAACAACGGTCTCTCAGTTTCCTGTGATAACTGTCCCTCCCTCTCTTGTCTTCCACGTTGCTGAGCATTCTAGATCTGCTGCCTGTCCCTTTCTTCCACTCCCATCATCCTCCTTCAACCGCATTACCCGGCCTGCTGTAAGAGTCTAGCGACCTGCCTGCCTCTTCCTTCCCCTACTGAGATCCTGCTGCTCTTTACTTCCTCCGTTCTGACTGCTTCCGGATCCATCTTCTCGCGACCCGGCTGTACCTTTACCCAGATCATAGCTTCCCCGGGAGTTCAGGACTTTCTCCTGCCGAGTGTATCTCCTCCAATGTGTAGCCTGTGCTGTAGCCCAACAAAACCCTTATGCCCTGGGCACTCACAGCGTTCCCGAGGACATTCTCTCTGCCCAGGACCCCTGATGGCTGGCTTGTCAGGGGAAAGCACGCCTTCTTTAACATCCAGCCCCAAAGGCCACCACATCCATAATGTCTTCCTTTACTCCTTTTTTAAAAGGAATTTCCTCTCCATTGAAAGCCAATGGTATTCCCATGCATTTATTACATTCTTCTTTGAATTGAATTATTTATATGTATTTTTAATTCCCTTGTCCTTCTCAGAAGCTCCTTGAGAACTGCAGTTATTTGGGAATTCGCTGAGTGCCTAGCGAATGCCAGGTCATTTCAGGTCACCAAATCCTGGCTACTTGATTAGTCCAGATACTTAAAGGAAAAAAATAGTATCATACTTATCCAATAACCATCTCTAAAAGCTAGCTTTCCATGTAACATTCTACCATTTTCAAAAGTCTTTTTGCTAAAAGATTATCTTTGTATCCTCACACCAACCAAGACCATAAAGTCAAAATTCAAATTCACACAGTCTTGAAGATGAAGCCTGCAATTCTTAGCAGCATGACTCACAAGAGAGCTCTGAATTTTTAGTTCATAACCAGATAATACTATGACCAAACATAGCTTCTTCTCTAGCTCCATTCAAAGCATTTTACATTTATAAAAACAGTAGTCCTACAACAGAAACATGAAAGAAAATACATGCAGAAAGATTTCCAAAACAGCTTATAGTCCTAGAAATGGTACCTCCAGGGGTGCCTGGGTGGTTCAGTCAGTTAAGCATTCAACTTCAGCTCAGGTCATGATCTTACCGTTCATGAGTTTAAGCCCTGCATTGGGTCTGTGCTGACAGCTCAGAGCCTGGACCTGCTTCGGATTCTGTGTCTCCCTTGCTTTCCCCCTTCCCTACTTGTATTCCCTCTCTTCTCTCCAAAATAAACAAACATGTAATAAAACAGCTCCTTCACTCTGGGATGTGAGGGTCTAGCTCTGTCTAAACTGACTATTATTTTGATTAAAAATGCTCTGTTTGGGAGCTTGCCTTTGTGCACTTATTTGACACCATCCATTTTCCTCTAAAGGAAAATGAAGAATTTCCTTTTTAGTTTTGCTCATTTTAAACAGAATTCATCCTACTTGTTTTCAGGGTTTTTAATTAGCTCCTAGACTTTTTTCAGCTGACCTTTGATTTTTGTCTTATAAGGAAAAATTTGTGTGCAGCCAGATGCACATTTCATCTGTGTCCAGTTTGATGAGTTTAGAGAAATGGGTATGTCCTTGTAAAAACTATCTCAGTGAGGTCCTGGAGTGTTTCTATCACACCAGAAAGTTCCCTTCAGCTCCTAACCCCTGCAGGCAACCTCTGTTCTAATATCTATCATCATAGATTTATTTTGCCCCCTGGCCCAGACTGTCACCCATGACCTCTTGCAAGGTGGAGCACATATACCTTATTTCCAACCAATGACATGGTCAGTCTGGTGCTGGTCATGTAGTCTTGCCAAGGCACCCAAGTACAGAGGGAGGTTTCTCTCAGAAGCCTTTCCCTGGGCTCAGCTCCTTCAAGGCCACAGAAAATTGCTAACACTCTATACATCGACCTTTTAAGTATAACAGACTTTCCATGATCAAACGTAATGGGAGCCTGCAAAGATTCAAGTCACCAGGAAGACAAGTGGAATCAGTATTCTTATTTTTAATTTTTTAATGCTTATTTATTTTTTAGAGTGAGAAAGATAGAGTGTGAGCGAGGAGGGGCACTGAGAGAGGGAGACGCAGAATCAGAAGCAGGCTCCAGGCTCTGAGCTGTCAGCACAGAGCCCTATGTGGGGCTTGAACTCAACGAACCATGAGATCATGATCTGAGATGAAGTCGGACACTCAAATGACTGAGCCACCAAGGCGCCCCCGCAATCAGTATTCTTTATTATGTTCTTAAACAGCCTTTTCTTGGGGCACCTGGGCGGTCAGTCAGTTGAGCGTCTGGCTTTGGCTCAGGTCATGATCTCACGGTTCGTGGGTTTGAGCCCCGCATCGGGTTCTGTGCTGACAGCTCAGAGACTGGAACCTGCTTCGAATTCTGTGTCTCCCTCTCTCTCTGACCCTCCCCTGCTCACACGATCTCTCTCTGTCTCTCAAAAGTAAATTAAAACCATAAAAAAAATTTAAATAGCCTTTTCTCCCCATGCCACTCCAAAAACCTTTTTTAAAAATAAATAAAAATAAATTACTTATAAGCCCAGAATCAAACCCAAGATCTTTAATCTCACAAACTCTAGGACTTCAGATGCTATTTTCTGGCTTCCTACCCAGGAGCTGATAGAAATAGTTTGGATATTTGGTCATCAGGCAGAATAGCTACTCTTCATTATAAATCAGTGAGTGATTCAGATTTAATTCACCAGCTTAAATAGAATTTAGTAACTTTCACTTTACATTTTCTTGAAAAAAATTTTAAACATTCTGGAATCTTTTTCAGATAATTCACTTATATCACATACAGCAAAGACACATTAGAAAGTACCTTCACCGTAAGTGCCATGAGTGATAAAAGAATTCCAATTATTCCAATGCTTATTACACTGTGTCCCTCTCTCTCCCTTTATCTGTTACGTACTTGAGGAATCTCACTGCCAGCTTGGAGTATTCTCTGTACAGAGCAATACCCAGATTGTACCTAAAGTCACAATGATTTAAATAGTCTCATCTAATGTTGAGGACATGCATACACACACACACACACACACACACACACACACACACACACATACACACACTCACACACACCTATTAATCAATCAAGTTTCAGCCAAATGGGAAAAAAGGATATTTGTGCATTTTGAGCCTTTTTGGGTCTTTCTTCCTATTTTGTCACCACACTCATGTGGAAAAGTGGCTCCTTCCCACCCCCCTAAGCACCCAGGACCCCCACGTTAGCCAGTGTTCTCACTTCTCCCAACTTCTTCACTTATAATCACACTGTGTCAAGGAAGTGATGTATTTATGAGCATGCCAGGAAATGACTCACACATTCAGTTGACTCAAAATAATATATTGATAATACAATGTTATGTCAATTATATCTCAATTTTACAAAATGTTGACTACTTACTATTTACCAGGACCATTTCTAAGTGTTGGACACTACCCTAGTTAGCTCAGGCTGTCGTTATGAAATATCATAGGCTAAGTGCCTTAAAAACAGACATTTATTTTCTTACAGTTCCAGGGCTGGAAGTCTGAGATAAGAGTGCCAGCAAGGTCAGGTTCTAGTGCGGGCTCCCAGGCTGGCTTTCAGAAGGCTGCCATCTCCCTGTATCCTCACCTAGCAGAGAAAACGCTCTCTTCTTCCTATAAGGCCATAGTCCTATTGGATTAGGACTCTACCTCTATAACCTAATTCAACCTTAATTACCACCTAAAGATCCTATTTCCAGACACCGTTAACCTTGGGGGTTAGGGCTTCAAGATATGGATTTTGGAGAGACAATTCTGTCTCTAACAGTCACCCAAATATAAACAGAATATCTCTGCCCTCACAGCATTTACCTCTAGAGGTTTAGTGTTTACTCCTATTTAATGATCCCTCCTACTCTGCCACTTCCAAGAACCTCTCTGCCTCTGTCTGCCCTCAAGGATTGATATTCCTCCAGGTTCAGCCCCTAGGACCTCCTCTGTACTTCTTCCCTGGATGATCTTGATCACTCCTAGGGTTTAAAGTTTCATCTGTACATTGAAAACTTAAAAATGGAAATCTCCACCCCAGATCTTTTGCTGGCTAGGAGAGCCAATCAGTAGAAGAGCCTGGTAGACACTTCTACTTGCATTTTCATTTCTTCAATATTTACTGAGCACCTACTATAGACTGGCCATTTGAAGCTCAACTTGTCCAAAATTAACCTCTCTTTTTCCCCAGACAACTCTCCCTTCTGTCTCCTTGCTCATCAAACGGCCCTGCTGTTCACATAACTGTGTAAGCAAAACAATCCAGGCTTCAGTCTTGCCCTTCTTTCTCACTTCCTTCCATCACAAATCTTTCTTATTTCTGTATTCCTGACTGCTCTAAGTCCACTCTCTTTTCTCATCATCTTATGATGTTCAGGCCACTCTCTTCTCTCCCAGGTTGTACTTCTAGGCTCTTCCTTTCCCTGCCCATTCCTCACACTGCAGAAAGAGTAATCTTCCTCAACAGTAAGAGAACTTGAATTGTTCTCCTCATTTCTCTAGAGTCCCCACCCACTTTCCTACAGATACTGTGCCCCTGCCAAATTGAATTCCTTTCAGGTTCCTCTAACTTTCTGAGTTCTGTGTCAGTCCAAATAGTCACATACGTGATGTACTCTACCTGGATTCTTCTTCCCACCTTGTCATCAGACTTACTCCTACCCATCCTCCAAGTCTCCCTTGAGACATCCCAACCACCAAGAGAAAGCCTTCCTTGATTTCCTAATGGGTGATTCTCTTATACATGCCCATAGCTCCCTAAACATCCCCAGTTATAGCGCTTTTGCTGTTGGAATTTCCTGTATATTTCTCCGTATCCTCCCATTGACCGATAAATTCAGAAAAGGGCATACAGAGGCTATCTTTTTCCAAGTCATAAGTCCATTGCCTAGCACAATGCCTGATATGCAGTTGGTCCCTACTTGTGGGGAAGAGCACTGGGTGTTATATGGAAACCAACTTGACAATAAGCTATAAATAATAAATAAATAAATAAATAAATAACCAAAAAATGAATGTTTAAACCCCTCCAGAGATCACATTTGCATTGTTAAGTGACTTTTTCAATAACTAACACAAAAGGAATGAATATGATGGCTAGAGTTTATAACCAGAGCTTAGGGGAAACTTTGGAAACAGATTCATATTTCTAAACAAATCAGATTTATTTATTTTTTTTTTGAGAGAAAGAGAGAGAACAAGCAGGGGAGGGGCAGAGACCAAGAGAGAGACACAGAATATGAAACAGGCTCCAGCCTCAAAGCTGTCAGCCAGAGCCCAACTCAGGGCTCGAACTCATTATCCGTGAAATCATGACCTGAGCTGAAGGATGCTTAGCTGAATGAGCCACCCAGGTGCCCCAACAAGTGCCCTGTTCTTAACACATAACAGGCTATTAGAATTGATGGTCCCTTTATGGGTTATTGAACCCAATCTCTTCATCGTATTTATAAGAAAACCAAGACTCAGAAAGACATAGGAAATTTGCAGAAGATCATATGGCTAGAGGATGTGGACTGTAAACAGGGCCTTCAAATTTAGGGTTTCTACCCCACCCCTACATCTCATAGTGGATACGGTACTCTTTCTTCTCTTAGTGTGGGCCATGATTAAAATAAATCAAATTAAAGGCATAAAGTTGGTGGCTCAGTGAGCTATTCTTAGAGTCTTAGAAATCCCCAATGGTTTGGAAAACACAAGACAGCTTCTGCATTCTCAAATCACTGGTAAAGAAAAGAGGAGAAGGATTTGAGAACATAAGTTAAAAAAAATTGACACAACTTGTGGTCAGATAAATAATTTGCCTTTGAAAACATGAAGAAATGAGTTACGCTACTCCATTACTCCACAGAAGAGTCCATTTAGGTCTGACTCTTATGACCATAGCATTTGAATCAAACTTTCTAGCTAAAAACAAACAGACAAAAAAGTTTTAAATCCTTATATCAGCTAAATTGTACAAACTTGCAAACAATTTTACCTGTAACCAAAAAAAATTTAATCGATTTTCTTTAAATTTTTTTTAACGTTTATTTGTTTTTGAGAGAGAGACAGAGAAACAGTGTGACTGAGGGAAGAGGAGCAGAGAGAGAAGGAGACACAGAATCTGAAGCGGCGCCAGGTTCCGAGCTGTCAGCACAGAGCAAGGATCCGGGGTTCAGATTCATGAACTATGAGATCATGACCAGAGCCAAACTCAGACACTTAACCGACTGAGTCCCCCAGGTGCCTCAATTGCTTTACTTTATTTGATACATTTCATCTATCAAGAGGACCCAACTTGAATGACTTAAAGGAAAGACCCTTCCTATTACTCATCAAGAACCACTTAATGATGAAAACATACTAGCCTTTCTAAAAACCATATACTCTTAAAAGAACTAGAAAGATTATTGGGACTAACATTATAAACACTCAAAGATTTAGAAGAATTTAGTGGCAAACTTTTGGCCAGTTCTCAAGTAAAGACATCATAATTCAATGACATTTGCCAAGACCTTTTTGCACAACAAATACAGAGAAAGAATAATTCCACAAACTTTTCTGTCAAATGCTAATAAATAGCCAAACGTACAAATTGTAATTTCTCCCCTTTTCTCTACCCTGCTCTGCCCCTCAATTTTCTGTCCTTAATACATGTCTACTTCTTCCTTACCTGCTGGTAAGCTTCTGTCTTATTTGAAGCCTTTGCAAGCCAGCCCTTATTAATGGAGGTCACCCCACAGAGATCCAGAATTCTAACATAAAATATGTCCACCCAGCCACTGTGTCCTTTCTTACTTGTGTGTCTTCAACTCCTTTGCCTTCCTTTTCAATGGCCCCAGTCACTGATACTCCTTCCTCAACACGATGGTCCCCGGCTCAGGTATAAATGTTGGTGTGGTACCCCGAGTTCAAACCGAACACCTCCCTCACCCTCCCAACTCCCCATCCTACCAAAACTCCAAGTTGCTCAAGGTCTTAATTTCAGTTTATAGAAACACATCTGATTGTACTCATTTCCATTCTTACCTGACATGCAGGTATTTGAATTTTACAAAAAGGAAACCTTATTAAACTAAAGAAATCTCTCCTTGTGGAAGTGCAGGAGAATGAAAGGCAGAGCAGGGCCTAGGGTCTGGGAGGAGGTATGGAGAAATGGTGTCCTGTGCTTCTCTTTCTCCAGAGGTTTGAAAATTCAAAATGGAACCGAGCTCTCTCAAATCATCCCTTGGTTAACCCTTGGGTGCCATGATAAAGACATGCCCTTCCTCCTCATGGGGACAGTCCTTGTTCTTGCATAAGCAATCAGCACAGTCAGTGCCTGGGGGCCAAGGCGGCAGTCCAATCAGAGAGACTGACCATTTTCCCAAAGGAAAACCGAGGGTGAAACATTCCAAAAACCTAAAATTTATTCCCTCGCTTTTTTGTGATGCTGGAGATGGAGGAATATTAAACCAATAAAGTCATGTTATAGATGCTTGTCAAATGTCTCAAAAGTCTGATAATCCTATTCCCATGGGCTTTTCTTCATGAAAAATGTGGTCTCAGACTCTTTGTGACGTGATAATTTAGCTTTTTCAGAGCAGGCATCAGAGCAACTGAACTAAATAGAGTTTTGCTCATGAATCTAGATATACTTATTCTTGAAAATAAATGCTGCATTTATTCAAATAAATGTTTCCCAATGGACTCCAAACCACCCCTTACTAAATCTTTAACATCCTTTTGCAACTCTGCCCACCAAGCCTGCTTAATGTTTTGGGTAATCTAGCATTTGCTGAGTGGCCAGGAGCACATGCATCCTCAGTTTTATACTCATTTCCTGGTTTAAAGGAATCTCCATAGAAAATCTGAGCCAGAACCTTCTGCGTCCCAGGCTGTACCACTTGGGGGCCTCATTCCCAGCTGCTGTGATTGAGTTTCATCATCTATCACCCCAGTCTGTGTGTGGGGAGGAAAGAAGTTGGCAGAGGAAACCAGACTGTCTCCACCTCTCTGTAAGCTGGTTTGGTGGTGAGGATTATTTCTGTCCATTCTGAGTTAGTGCAGTATGAACATGATCACCAAATTGGAGACTCTTCTTTCAGATTGGTATGACAGCAACCAAAACATCCTTTCTCCTTTCTCTAGAGTTGACTTCTTTGCTGATATTGCTAAACCTTATCAGAGACCAAAGGTAAATCGTATAGCAGTTAATTGAGCATCTATCATATGCTTTACAGATATTACTTCACTTTAAAATTTTAAGTACATAGGGGACGCTGGGTGGTTCAGTCAGTTGAGCATCCGACTTTGGTTCAGGTCATGATCTCACAGTTGGTGAGTTCAAGACCGGCATCAGGCTCCGGGCTGCCAGCTCAGAGCCTGGAGCCTGTTTTGGATTCTGTGTGTCTCTCTCTCTCCCTCTCTCTCTCTCTCTCTCTCTCTCTCTCTCTCTCTCTCTCTCCCCTGCTTGCACTCTGTTTCTCTCTCTCTTGAAATAAATAAATGTTTAAAAAAATAAAATTTTAAGCATATAATACAGTTACTGTTTTAAACTGCCAAGCTATTTTTTTATTTATTTATTATTTTTCCTCCATAATATTTTATTGTCAAATTGTTTTCCATACAACACCCAGTGCTCTTCCCCTTATAAACTGCCAAGCTATTTTTAAAGACATCTATAGAAGATTTCCTCTCACCTCTCCCTGTCACTCACCAATTTTCCCTTTGGAGGCAAAGGATGTTAAGAGTTTTTAAAAGTTTCCTTCCGGGGCATCTGGGTGGCTCACTCAGTTAAGGGTCCAACTCCTGATTTTGGCTCAGGTCATGATCTCACGGTGGGTGAGATAGAGCCCTGCATCAGGCTCTGTGCTGACAGTATGAAGCCTGCTGGCTATCTCTCTCTCTCCCTCTTTCTTTCTCTCTCTCTGTCCCTTCCCTGCTTGCACACCTGCTCCCCCTCAAAATAAATAATCTTTTTAAAATAAGTAAATAAATAAAAAATAAGTTTTTCCTTCCAGAGATGGTTCATGCATATAGAAGAAAACCTTTACATACACACACACACACACACACACACACACACACACACACACACACACACTTTCCATGGTCTTTTTTAAAACCCAAACAGCAGCCTATAGTCTGTTTCCTGTCATATGTTTTGTTTCATTAATAAAATTTCTTGCATGGCTTTCTATTCTGTTACAGACGCATCTTCCTCTTTTTTATATGAATGCATAGTATTCCACTGTGTGGAAGAAACATAATTTATTTTACCAGTTCCCCATTAATGGCCATTAAGTTTGTCCCCAGTCTTTTGCCAGTATCAGCAATGCTACAATTAGTCAATCCTCACAGACGTTAATAGGTGCAATACCATGTTAGCTGATGTTGCCAAAACATCCTCCACAGCGGTCATACAGTTTGAACCCCACACCCTCACAAATATGGTGGATCTTTCAACCTCTTGATCTTTCTCAACCTAGTATCTCGATGTAGTGTTGACTTGGACTTTCTTCCAATCAGTGAGGATGGGCATCTTTTCACAGGTTTTAGTATGAATACTAGCTCCACCACCTAGAAGTTGAGTGAATTTGAAAAAATTAAAGTCTTTGCGATCAGTAGAGTTGGGACAATTCTTACCTCAAAAGGATGTTGCCAAGATTAAATGCAATGATATAGGAAATGCATGTCTATTTGTTAATTTTCACCATTATTTTTCCAGTAGTTAACAATTACTGGGGTCCCAGAAGCACAAGCTAATAATGCATGAGGGGTAACAGAAAGTGTGACAGAGGTAAGAGTTGTGTGGGCCAAAGGTTTGAGATGAAATAAAGAGCTGTTGTTGAAGGCTTGCTTACTCCCATTCCAAAGTGACAGTTTGCTTAACACAACATCATTGAAATTCAGTACAAATCAGGACTGTTTCTGTGAGGATAAAAAATGACCACGCATAGTGGCACCTTAGGTGTGGAGTAGGACATTAACACCAGAGGCAAGCTATGTAAACAGAAACTCACTTATGAATCCAGTGTGTTTGGGGAATGAATTGTTGAAATGCCAGCTCTTGCTATTTTACAATGTTTTCAGACCCATTGCAAACTACCTTCTGTCACTCCCACTGAGGCATTGTACAGCGCAAACATCTTTCAGCGGATTTTAAACCTCTGTAAATAAATGGTAGATTGTTGACAAAATTGTGGCTGTCATCTCAGGAAAAAGACTGCAGCTTCCATAAAAATAAAAAGAAGTATTTTAAGGGCAGACTATCAATATCACATGTTAAGACACTTTGATATATAGCTAAAATGCTTAGAACTCAGGCTGCCTGGGGGTGGCTCAACTGATTAAGCATCTGACTTTGGTTCAGGTCATCATCTCACAGCTCATGAGTTCAAGCCCCCTCTGAGAGCTCAGAGCCCGAACCTGCTTCAGATTCTGTGTCACCCTCTCTTTCTGCCCCTACTCCCTCATGCTTTCTCTCTCTCACACACACACAAAAATAAACATTTTTTAAAAACCAGTTTTAATTAAAAAATAATAAATAAATAAAAGGCTTGGAACTCAAACGGCAAATGTATCTACAGTCTAATTTAGAATCCCTCTATGTACAAAATTATTGGTAAAGTTGGAATAACAAATTACCCAATTTTCCTTAATCATATCTTTCAGTCTTTTCATTTATATCATATTAATAAACACAACCATTGGATTTGCAGATTGTAGGTTCCAAAAAGAGACCGGAAAACAATGATTGTGACCTTCAATGTATTTTTCATGGAAAAAAGAGGTTTCATATTTATGATTGATTTTTTATTTTTTGCAAAAGAAGTCAAAGAGCTGTTTTTATATTGGAAGGAAACCCTATTGTTATATATTTCTAAGTTTTCTGATCCATAGCATAGGCACCAAAGAAGTTTTATACTCAGACTCCTTTCCATGGTTAAATATACTTTATTCCAAATTTTTAGAAATTCATTAAGAGAAAACTAAATAACCTATCATTAAAGATAGCATCCTCTTCCCCTAAGATTTTTTAAAATGTGTTTTTATATTACAAGTATATAGATCTAAAATGAACAATTTAACTAAGTTAGATTCAATCCTCCATGGGGAATAGGTAGGCAACTTTCTGTTACAGGATTTGTCACTTTGAACCAACATATCATTGTAGTGTTGTGTTTCTTACTAGATTTTGAGAACACTGCCTGGCACATGTTTATACTCAGTAAATACAGGGAAAGAAAATGAATGAATGAATGAATGAATAACATTACTCACATTTATTTTTAGCTCCATGTAGATTAAAGGTTTCTTTGACATTTTGCCTATTGTTTTGAATCATATAGCATTTACCAGAGTTATCACTACCTGAAATATTGAAAAATTTCCATTCTTCAAGAAGTATAGGCTAAGAATACATGTTCTGATCAGCAGAGGCCCTGAAAGTTACTTGTGTCTAAGTGTCACAGCCATACCAAGATAAGCTCGTCATCCCTGAAATTCTTGAGTCCAGCTCAGTCCACAGCATGAGCTTCTCCTCCTATTGAGCCTCAGGAACAACATGGCCCAAGGACCACAGATTCACTATATGGCTGACAAAGTCAAGAGGAAAGAGCTAGCTGGCCCCTAGTGCCACACACTTAGCGACAGGCCAGCTAGCTCGGAGGTGCTCTCTCTAGTCACGAACAGAGGCAACAGTTCTACTCAATCACCATGAACACCTCATTGTCAATTAAGAGCATTTAATGCTTATATAGGTATTTTTGGGAAATCTCATGACATCCAGCTTTATATAGGTTTTTATTTAGGTCCAGACATTTCAATCATAAGGCTAATTTTCTGAATAATATTATAAACTCCTTGAAGGTGGAGACTACGTTCAGGAATTGGTTCAGGATGACAGGATGGAGATTCCTGGTGGTAGAAAGATTGGACATATACATATACATATACATACACACACACACAAACACACACACACAAACAGAATGTTAAAATGGAGCCATAAGATCCCTAAACATATGGCACAATCCAAAGTGAAATCTAAGGCAGCCATGCAGTATTGCAAGGAGAAAAAGGAAAAGGTAGCAAGGGAGACTTCACTCCTTCCTCTCACACATCAAGGTCATAAAAGGATTGGTGGTTGGGAAATTAGAGAATTTTCAGAGAAAGTTGTTTGCTGTGTGTCCCCCTCCACCTCAGACAGACATAGGACATGTCCATACTCATTCCAAGTCCTGAAAAAGGGGCCGCAATGCAACTCCTATGGAGACTTGATATGTGTCTGCTGAGAACTGGTAGCCACAGGGGCCTCACGGGTCTGATCCACTAAAAAATATGAAGGACACGAGAACCTGGCCCACTACTCTGCAAACAAGCAAGAAAAGATGGTTCTGTTAGGATGGGGCTAGGCTCACAAAGTTTCTGGAAGCGAAGGATGGAGCTGATGGCCACTGCTTGAGAGAACGACTGTAGGTTCAATTTGGATCCAGCCTAAGAGGACAGGCTGTAAGGGGAGACGTGACCTCAACAGAAAGTGCTTCGTTGAATCCTGAGGCTGAGGAGGAACCATCCATAGCCTGCCAGAAGCTGTGCTATTACCTCGGAGGGATCCACAAGTGAAAGATCCCAGGAGCTGGGGTGTAGGGCGTGTATCAAAAGCACCTGTGAAGGTGCTCCTACCACCTCCCAGACCTAGAAAGCATGACACCAGCTCACCATAGCATTTTAACCCCTTTCCTCTGCTCTGGGCACACCCATTTCCAACCCTGCAGGGATTAAACATTCAGCTGGCAAGACGCACAAAGAGAAATAAATGTGGGGGAAGGAAAAAGAGGCCAACTGCCCTCTCAATCACCATGAACTTGTTGCATGCAGCAAGCTCCTTTGAGGACCAAATTGGAAAAGGGAAAGAGATGTGACAGTAAATGAAACTCAACATGGTTTGATATTTACACTGACTGGTTGCATTCATTAGTGACTGGAGGTCCTTTATTACTTGAAAGGGACCAGAAAGTCTTGAGATTTGCTTTGCATTTCATCCAGGGAAATGAATGGCCCCAGAGAACAAGTTTGAAGGCACAGTGAATACTCTCTTATATTCCATGAGATCTGCATAGTGGTCAAGTCTCTATTCCTTCAAGGAATTCAAGCCTCTCACACACTTCTATTGCCTTCAATAAGTAGAACAAATGGATTCCAAAACTGACCATTGAGACTAACTGGGGTGAAATTTGCCAAGCCAAGGAAGCCAACATATCTGCTACTTCTTTTCAAGGACACACTTATACCCAGAAGAATAAAAATGCCTTAATAATTCATTTGTCAAATTACAGATTTTTAAAATAAGACAACAAAAGGCACTCCAAGAGGTTCAGTTTATACCTTTGTATAAATAGGTTTATACCTTCTTATAAAGCT